>NC_050576.1:144347821-144649918 GCF_011100635.1 Trichosurus vulpecula | reverse complement strand
TCATATAGTTCCTGGGTTTCTTTTGACAGGTAAATTCCCAAATATTTTCTAATGTGTATAGTAACTTTAAGTGGAATTTCTCTTTCTATCTGTTGCTATTGGGATTTGTTAGTAATATATAGAAATGCCAATGATTTATGTGGGTTTACTTTATATCCTGCAACTTTGCTGAAGTTGTTTATTATTTCAAGTAGTTTTTTACTTGATTTTCTAGGATTCTCTAAGTATATCATCATATCATCTGCAAAGACAGCTTTGTTTCTTTTTTGCCTATTCCAATTCCTTCAATTTCTTTTTCTTCTCTTATTGCTAAAGCTAACAATTCTACTACCATATTGTCTAACAGTGGTGATAATGGACATCCCTGTTTTACCCCCTGTCTTATTGGAAATGCTTCTAGCTTATCCTCATTACATGTAATGCTTACTGATGGTTTTAGGTTGATGCTACTTATCATTTTTAAGGAAGACTCTGTTTATTCCTATGCTTTCTATTGTTTTTAATAGGAATGTGTGTTGTATTTTGTCAAAAGCTTTTTCTACATTTATTGAGATAATTATAGGATTCTGTGGGGATCTATTTTTAAGTAAATAAGGAATAAAAACAGTTAAAGATGATGAAATAGACAACTTATTCACGACACAACTTATGCACAAAGTTAATGCATCTAGAATGAAAAGGGGAGTCCAATGGGGGAAAAAGCTTTGTATCTAATTTCTGTGATAAAGGTTTGGTATCCAAGATATATAAAAAGTTTGCAGAAATACATAAGTATATGTGTATATTGTGTATTTTTGTACACACACAAACACACACACACATAAACACACACATGTGTGTGTGAATCCAAAAACCACTGTCCCACAGATAAGTGGTTTTAAGGATATGAAATAACAGCTCTCAGAAGAATTATAAACAATTAACAATCACATGAAAAATGCACTAAATCACTAAAAATAAGAGAAATGCAAGTCGAAAGAACTCTGAATCTTCACCTGATACTCTGAAAATTGGCAAAGATGACAAAAGATGGCAATAGTCAATGTTGGAGGGGTTGTGAGAGGATAGACACACCAACTCATTGCTGGTGGAATTGTGAATCAGTACAAGCATTTTGGAAAACAACTTAGAATTATTCAAGTCAAGTGACTAAAATTTTCATGCCCTTTTACCCAGAGATTTCATTCCTTGGCGGGTACCCCAAGGAAGCCATTGATAAGAAAAAGTTATGCTTCACAGAAGATGGAGGCTGGAAAGCAGGGACTTGCTTAAGCTCTCCCCCAGGTCCTTCCAAAAACCTGTAAAATGGCTCTGAACAAATTCTAGAGGTACAGAACCAATGAAATAGCAGAAGGAATCAGGGCTGCACCCAAGGAAGGCCTGGATGGTCACTGGGAAGGGTCTACCTATCGGAGCAGGGAGCAGAGTGGAACAGAACACAGTGTGGGCCGCACAAGGACCAATCAGACCAGGAGCCGGGTGGAACAGGTGGTAGGGCCCTGAATCATTGAGCTGTGGCAGTTACCAGACTTCTCAACCCATAAACGCCAAAGACAACAAAGAAGGTTAGTGGAAGAACTGCTAGAGTGAAAGGAGTGTGCGGTCAGCCCTAGCCCTGGGGGTATGGAAGTCTTGCAGCTCTGGGGCTGCTTCCAGAGCTCCAGGTTCGGTTGCTTCTGGCCCCAGGCCCACCTTGTGGGAGGAATTAAGTGGTGGAACAGAACAGGAGTGCAGAGCCTGCTTGGATCTGGGTTGCGGTTTGGATTGGTGGTTCTTGGGGGAGGAGCAGTGCTGCTGTGGCAGAATTTTCTCTGTAGAAGTAGCTCTGAAGACAGCAGCACAGCCCCTTAAGCTTGGGACAAAGTACTTTCTACTCTACAAGTAGTCATACACTGACAAAAAGCTTAAGGGTCAAGTAATTGACTGGGAACATGAACAGGCAGCGAAAATGGACTCAGATTCAGACTCACACTTTGGAATCTTTCTTTGGTGACAAAGGAGATCAAAACATACAGCCAGAAGAAGTCAACAAAGTCAAAGAGCCTACATCAAAAGCCTCCAAGAAAAATATGAATTGGTCTCAGGCCATGGAAGAGCCCAAAAAGGATGTGCAAAAGCAAGTAAGAGAAGTAGAGGAAAAATTGGGAAGAGAAATGAGAGTGATGCGAGAAAACCATGAAAAATAAGTCAATGAATTGCTAAAGGTGACCCAAAAAATACTGAAGAAAATAACGCCTTAAAAAATAGACTAATTCAAATGGCAAAAGAGCTCCAAAAAGCCAATGAGGAGAAGAATGCCTTGAAAGGCAGAATTACCCAAATGGAAAAGGAGGTCCAAAAGAACATGAAGAAAATACTACCTTAAAAATTAGATTGGAGCAAGTAGAAGCTAGTGACTTTATGAGAAATTAAGATATAAAACAGAGCCAAAGGAATGAAAAAATGGAAGACAATGTGAAATATCACATTGGAAAAAACCACTGACCTGGAAAATAGATCCAGGAGAGATAATTTAAAAATTATTGGACTACCTGAAAGCCATGATCCAAAAAAGAGGCTAGATATCATCTTTCAAGAAATCTTTCAATTTGACTTGAGGAGGGAATAACATACACACTCAATTGGGTATCTTACCCCACAGGAAAGTAGGGGGAAGGGGATAAAAAGGGGAGATGATAGAAGGAACAGCAGATAGGGGGAAGAAGTAATCAAAAGCAAACACTTGAAAAGGGACAGTGTCAAGGGAGAAAATTGAATTAAGAGGGACAGGATAGGATGGAGGGAAATATAGTTAGTCTTTCACAACACAACTATATATGGGAGAGTTTTTCATAATGATACATGTGTGGCCTATGTTGAATTGCTTGCCTTCTTAGGGAGGGTGGGTGAGGAGGGAAAAGGGGAGAGAATTTGGAATTCGATGTTTTAAAATCAGATGCTCAAAAAAAAGGAAAAGTTACCATATTTATCTTTAGCAACAAATATTTATTCATTTATTTATCTATCTTTATTAGCATTTTTATATATTGGTATTTATATTTATGGCAACACTATTTGTGATAGCAAAAAATTAGAAACAAAATAGATGCTCATGAATTAGAGAATGATTAAATAAATCATGGTCTATAAATATAATGGAATACAGTAGAATCTTGGTTTACAAATTTAATTCGTTCTGAAATTATGTTCTTCATGTGATTTGTTTATATTAGAAAATGAACTTTCCCTTGGGAAATAATGTAATGTCAGATGATTGGTACCACATACCCAAAAATATTCATATAAAATAATTATTTATGATTTTAGTAAGTTTTTTGTCCCTAAGGAACCTGAAATACAATAGCAATGATTAGTACACAATATAAACCAAAAACAAAACAAAATTAACCTGCACTTTACCTTTGAGAAGAGTCATGGCTAGCCTGAGGGAGATGAGAGGGAGGAGGAGGGGGAAGGGTTATTGCTTGGAAGGAAAATCTCCTTCCATGAGAACATCGGGGATTTCAGCATCAGGAGTGTTCTCTCTTATGCTGCTTTCAGTAAAAGTAAGACTGACACTACTCCCTTCACTTATTTTTAGTTTTTTAGAATCACTTTCATGTTTTGACTCACTGATTTTTTTTCCCCTTATGTTCGTGTCTGACTAGGAATCTTATCTAAGGACACTTGATTTTGACATTTTTTTCAGAATGTTACAGAAATGTGACATTGCATTATTGTTGAAAATATTCATGGCTCTCATTGCTACAGCCTTATTTGGGTCATGTTTTTCAACAAAATTTTGCACTTTTTCCCACATCTGATAACTTCCCTCATCTTACCTGATGTGAGGGATTCCTCTGACCTCTCAACCTCCTTCTCAGATAAGATATCCTCCTCAGCCTCTCCCTGTTGCTCCTCATGCAGATCCATTGGTTTGTCTGTCATCAGCTCCTGGCTATGTTCCTCCATCAGTTCTTGAATGTCTTCAGCATCTACCTCCAGTTCCTTCACAAAGGGTCAATGCTGAATAGACCGATTAGGTGGTATACTGATCTAAAGTTCCTTTGTTTGACATATGAAAGAAAAAAAAAACCATTGCCATAGTTGAGTGTCATCCCTTCATGAGCCGTTCAAGTCCAAACATGATGTTCATAGTGTGAATTTTTGTTCTGCAAGACAAATTTTGTGAAAAATTTTTCCTCGTCCCGCAAAGCATATATAAACCAGGTTACTCATAATCTGAGGTTCTACTGTATTACTGTGCTGTAAGAAATGATAAATGTGATAAAGAGAAGCCTGGACAGATCTATATGAACTGATGCAGAGAGAAGTAAGAGAGCCAAGAAAATAATATACACAATGACTACAGCAATGTAAATGGAAAGAACAAAAAAAATAGTAAATGTTGCAAAGTTATAAAGAACAAGCATAGCTTGGAAAGGAGAGATTTGAAAAGACTCTCCAACCCCACCCCTTTACTGAGGTTGAAGGTCTACGAATGTTGGACAGTGTATATATTTTCATAATTTTTGCATGTATTGATCCACTGTATTGATATTTTTTCTTCCTTTTTGGCTTTAAAAGTGATATATGGGATGATTTTCTGGGGAAGCTGGGTGGTAGGAAAGATATTGGGAAAAACACTTGTGACTGAAAACGCGTCAATAAAATATATTTTACAAAAAGAAAGAACTTTAATGAGCTACACGCATATCAGTATTCGTTGTTTTCAAAGACAGTACTATTGATAATGATTCTTTTTGTAAATTTGAATGTGCCTGAAAAGAGGAATGTGTAATAAACATTTGTATTTATGAAAATTAGTCTTTGGTTCAAAATTGTAGACAGTGTTTGCAAGATGATGTATGTGACTTTATATCTTTTTATCATAGGATATCTAGTTTTCAAAAAAGTGTTTCTATAACAGAGACTCTTAACCTGTGGTCCGTTACCTTTAAAAAATGGATAATTATGCTTCAATACAATTGTTTGCTTTATAATCCTATGTATTTTATTTTATGTATTTAAAAATTATTCTGAGAAGGGGTTCTGAGGCTTGTCAAAGGGGTCCGTGTCACAAAAAGGTTATGAGCGCTGTTCTAAAACTGGAGTTTAAATGGAGAATTTAGGAGGTATAATAAGAAAGGTGTATTCTTTTCTATGGCTTGGGAAGGTTGCATTGTAACCCCTGAAGAATCAAAAGAGGGGAATGGGATGAATGTTTCTTCTGAGGCTATTTTTTTTGCATTGTTTTCTGGTAATGCTCTTTCTACAATCTAGCTGTAGCGTGTTATGTGGTGTCTGTGTGTGTGTGTGTGTGTGTGTGTGTGTGTGTGATCTGATTTGTTGGAGTGAATATCTGTCATGGCAGCCAAGAAACAAAAGTCCTTGAAAGTTTGTGTAGTTAAGTGTTAACATTTGCTTTTCAGCTGTTTATCAGGAGGCAACAATGAGACCTTATTTATGCTGGAATTTTTTCCCAGCATCTATAAGCTTTTTAACATTTTGACAACTTAATGTACCTTTATTATAAATAATTTATAAGACATAAGATGGCTTTGATTTAATTATCTCAATGCTTCTCAGTCTTGTCAGAAACAGTTATATGATATATGTCCATATAGCTAATCAAATGTTTAATATGCTTGGGAAATGTGAATGCACAGAGTGAAAACCTAAGTGTCTTTTAGTAGGTACTCTGTTTCTGGTCTAAATTATTGGATTAAATTAGAAGGGGAGTTTGGGAACTACTGTATTTATTTATTTAATTTTGGGGGAGGGAAGGCAGGGCAATTAGGATTAAGCGACTTGCCCAAGGTCACACAGCTAGTAAGTATGTCAAATGTCTGAGTCTGCATTTGAACTCAGGTCCTCCTGACTCCAGGGCCGGTGTTCTACTCATTGTAGCTGTCCCTTTTGTGAACTACTTTGGTGTTTAGTCAGTCATATTTCATCTTTAACATAATTAGCTAATGTAGTATTTGTTTTGTGTGCTTTGCACATATAGAGTCAGATTGGGGAAATGTCAGGGTTGAAGTGGAGTTGATTATGAAGGAAAAGTCATATAGATATCAAATGTTACAGGACTGAAATGTTTCAGTATTGTCACCTGGGATGTAACAAGGTCAGTGTGGTCTGGACAGGCATTTACCTATCACAATTCGTCTTTACCCATTTGTTCTAAGTTTTCCTTTGAATAATGCTAATTCTGTTCGTCTTATTCAAATTTCTTGGTAGCCATACCTGATGCATGTGAAATAAGAATTCTCATATGTTGTCATCAAACAACTATGATGATTGTCCTTAAAATTATATATATATATATATATATGTATAATATATATACGTATGCATGTATGTATATATATATTGTTTTTCTTGATATTATAATGCCTAAGCAAAAAGATGATTATTTTCTTTTCATTTCTTTTCTCTATTTGGTTCTTTAGGAAATACTTGGTCACAGAAAATCTCCTAGCTGCATACTTTACTATAACAGTCTAGACAAGTTCATAGCACTTTTGTCTAGGAATACTTTTACCAAATAGCCTGATTAGAGAGAGTTTTACCTTTACTAAGATAAAAATTTTTGAGGGAAAATTTTTAAATTTCGAGTTCCAAATTCTCTTTCTTCCTCTCATCCCTCACTCACCCATTTAGAAGGCAAGAAATATGATATTATTTTTATATTCGCTATGTTGCAAAAACAATCCCCAAAAGTAAGTAAAATAAAGTGAAAAAGTATGCTTCAATCTGCACTCAGAGTTCATCAGTTTTTTCTTTTTCTGTGAAGGCAGATAACATTTTTCTTCATGGGTCCTTCAGAATTGTGTTAGATGATGGTATTAATTTCTTGAATGTGTATGTATCTGATGATGTAAGGAATATTTGATGCTCTAAAGATCAGTATTGCATAGGAACCTAAAAGTTAAAATGGATGTGGTCAAACAGGAGATGGAAAGATTAAGTATCAACATCTTGGGTGTTAGTGAACCGAAATAAACAGGAATGGATCAATTTAATTCAGATGATTACTACAGACACTATTGTGGCAAGTATACCTGAGAACAAATGCAGTAGTCCTTATAGTCAATAAAAGAGTAAGAAAAGCAGTACTGGGATACAGTCTCAAAATCACAGAATAAAGTTTGTTTGAATCCAAGGCAAACTGCTCAACATCACAGAATATTACTCTGTGCTCCAACCAGTTATGTTGAAGAGGCCAAAGTTGATCAGTTCTTTTTTTTTAATAATATTCTTGATTATTTATATATTTATAATATTTAAAAAATTTTTTTAATAAATTTATTTTTTTATTTTTAGTTTACAACACTCAGTTCCACAAGTTTTTGGGTTCCAAATTTTCTCTCCCTCCCTCTCCTCCCCCCTACCCCCCAAGACAGCATGTAATCCAATGTGGGTTCTACATTTGCCTTCACATTGAACTTATTTATATAGTAGTCCAGTTGTAAAGAAGAATTATAACCAATGGAATGAATCATGAGAAAGAAGAAACAAAATGAAAAAGAAGGAAAAAAGGGAGCAAATAGTTTCCCTCAGTCTACATTCAGAGTCCATAATTTTTTCTCTGGATGTGCATAGCTTTTTCCATCATGAGTCTTTTGGAGCTGTCTTTGAACCTTGCATTGATGAGAGGAGCCAAGTCTATCAAAGTTAGTCCTTACAGATACCCTGTGTCTGTAATTGTGTATAATGATCTCCTGTTCTACTCCCTTCACTTAGCATCAGTTCATATGTCTTTCCAGGTTATAATGAAGTCCATCTGCCCCTCATTTCTTTTTTTTAATTATTTTTTTTGCAGGGGGAAAGGTAGGGCAATTGGGGTTAAGTGACTTGCCCAAGGTCACACAGCTAGCAAGTGTGTCAAGTGTCTGAGGCCGGATTTGAACTCAGGTCCTCCTGACTCCAGGGCCAGTGCTCTACTCACTGCACCACCTAGTTGCCCCCTGCCCCTCATTTCTTTTAGCACAATAGTATTCCATTACATTCATATACCACAACTTGTTTAGCCGTTCTCCAATTGATGGGCATCCCCTTGATTTCCAATTTTTTGCCACCACAGAAAAAGCTGCTATAAATATTTTTGTGTATACTAGTCCATTTCCCACTTGTGTGATCTCTTTGGGATACAGCCCTAGAAGTGGTATTGCTGGGTCAAAGGGTGTGCACATTTTTATCTCGCTTTGGGCATAGTTCCAAATTGCTCTCCAGAATGGCTGGATCAGTTCACAACTCCACCAACAATGTAACAATGCTCCGATTTTCCCACATCCTCTCCAGCATTTATCATTTTTCTGTTTTGTCATGTTAGCCAATCTGACAGGAGAGATGTGGTACCTAAGAGTTGTTTTGATTTGCATTTCTGTAATCAATAGTGATTTAGAGCATTTTCTTATGACTGTAGATTAAAGTTGATCAGTTCTATGAAGTTGTTCAATATCTTTTAGAAATAACGCCTTCCAAAAGATATCACATTCATTTTAATGATTATAATGCTAAAGTAGGAAATCAAAAGATAATTGAAATAAATAACAGGTAAGTTTGGCCTCACACTACAACATAAAGAGGGGCAGAGACTAATAAAATTTTGCCAAGGTAACTCACTGCTCATAAGAAATTGAATTTTTCCAACAAGCCACAAGGCACCTCTACACATGGACATCACCATATGGTCAATATAGAAATCAGATTGATTATATACATTGAAGTTAATGGTGGAGAAACTATACACTCAATTAAAACAAGACCTGGAGCTGACTGTGAATCATATCATGAGCTTCTTGTTGCAAAATTCAGACTTAAATTGAAGAAAAGAGGGAAAACCATCAGACCATATAGGCATGAGCTTAATAACATCCCTTATGAATATCAAATGGAGGTGATGAATGAGTTTAAGGGATTAGATCTGATAGAGTGCCTGAAGAACTATGGAGAAAGTTTCACAGTGTTATACAGGAGGCAGCAACAAAACACATTACAAAGAAAAAGAGCAAGAGAACAAAATGGCTGTCCAATGAAATAGCTGAGGGAAGAAGGATAGTGAAAGGTAAAGAAGAAAGGGAGAGAAACACCCAACTGAATGCAGAATTCCAGAGAATAGAAAGGAGAGATAAGAAAATTATCTTAAATGAACAAAGAAATAGAAGAAAACAGTAGGATGGGAAAGATAAGAGATCTCTACTAGAAAATTAGAGGTATCAAGGGAAAATTTCATGTAAAATTGGCCATAATAAAAGACAAAACTAGTAGGCATTTAACAGAAACAGGAGAGATTAAGAGGAGGTGGAAAGAATCCACAAAAGAACTATAGAAGAAAGATCTTAACATCACTGATCACTAACCATGAAATGTAGTTACTGATCTACAGCCAGATATCCTGGACAATGAAGTCAAGTAGACCTTAGGAAGCACTGCTAACAATAAGGCTAGGGAAGATGACAGAATTCCAGCTGAGCTATTTAAAACTAAGCTAAAAGATAATGCTGTTAAAGTGCTGCACTCAATATGCCAGCAAACTTGGAAAACACAACAGTGGTGACTGGATTGGAAAAGTTCAATTTACATCCCAATCCTAAAGAAGGGCAATGCCAAGGAATGTTCAAAGAATGAACAACTGCACTCACTTCAAACACAAACAAGGTCATGCTGAAGATTCTGCAAAGCCAGGCTTCAGCAATATGTGAACCAAGAATTACTGGAAAAGCAGGATGGCTTTTGAAGAAGCAGAAGAACTAGAGACTAGATTGCCAACATTCATTGGATTATGAAGAAAGCAAGGGTTTCCCAGAAAAAAAAAACCACCTACTTCATTGACTACTACACTAAAGCCTTTGACTATGTGGATCACAACAAAATGTGGCAAGTCCCTTAAAGAGATGAGAATACCAAATCATCTAACTTGTCTCCCCAGGATCCTGCATGTGGACCAAGAAGCAACAGTTAGAACCAAGCATGGAACAACTGATTGGTTTAAAATTGGTAAAGGAGTATGGCAAGGCTGTACATTTTCACTTTGTTTATTTAATTTATATGCAGAGTACATCATGCAAATGCAGGCCAGATGCATCAAAAGCTGGAATTAAGGCTGCCAGGAGAAATTCAACAGATATGTCGATGATACAACTCTGATGGCAGAAAGTGAGAGGAATTAAGCCTCTTGATGAGGGTGAAAGAGGAGAGTGTAAAAGCTGGCTTGAAGCTTAACATCAAAAAAACTAAGGTGTTGGCAAGTGGTCCCATCACTTCCTGTCAAATAGAGGAAATGAAAGAAATGGAAGCAGTGTCAGATTTTATATCCTTGGCCTCAAATATCACTACAGATGGCCACTGCAACCACAAAAGTAAAAGGTGCTTGCGCCTGGAAGGAAAGCTATGGCAAATCTGGACACAAAAGCAGAGACATCACTTTACTGACACAGGTCTGTATAGTCAAAGCTATGGTTTTTCCAGTGGCAATATATGGCTGTAAGAGTTGGATCTAATTCTTATCTATTCTTTATAATAGCAAGACAAAGATTCCTTTTTTCTTCTTGTTTCAAAGTCCCAGCTTTCTCTTGGGTCACATTTATTTCCTGCTTAGAAATATCTCTAGCCTTCAGATTATTTGCAGAGAACAAATAACTGATATCACAATGAATTGTTAAGCATTTCTCTGAACTCAGATTACATTCTCTATCTAAGCCTGTGTATCTCTATTCCCCCTTGCTCCCCCCACCCCAACAGTAAAATGGAATAATTTGTAAGATATGTGCTAAAATCTGGATTTTGTATATAGCATTTTTTCTTGAAGGTCAAAATCAGTTTTCCTATATAAAAAGAAAACGAGATCAGCTTGGCCTGAGTTGTTCTTTATGAAGCTATAGTGGTACTTTGTCGTCCCAGAAAATCAAATAGGTTCATTTTTAAACATTCCTAAAGTCAACTATCAGTTACTTTGAATTATTTCCAGCAATTTTTCTTCATTTCAATAGTTAATTAAGAGATAATTGTAATTAAAGTACGTAAGTGAGTTATCAGCAGCTAATTCACAGCCAAGTGCTTCTTCACTAATCCATATCAATTTCTTTAGATCTGGCTTCTATTATAGACTTATGCTTTTACCTTTTTAATAATCATATTACTTTTATGTTATAATCTTTAACTGATCAATAATTTTTAATAAGCTAGTATTAAAAATGGATTATTACATTGCACCTGCAGACCTTATTTTTTTCTGGTACCTTGAATGTGTATCCGGTTTTAGAATGTCTGCTAATCAGCCTCCTCCCTAGGATTTGGATATTTTTCAGGACATAACAGTTTGCTTCTCTGGCCATCTCTCTGTTCCAGCATACATCTTTTACAGTGTTAATATTCTTTAGGTGTATTTGAGGTCAGCAAAAAATGTATCACAATAGCTGTGGCACTAAATCCTATTTCAACTACTGTAGAAAAAATATCAGGCCCATACTATAAAACCTTATCATAATGAGACCTTATAGTAGTCTAGTAATAAAACTCTCTTATGTGAGACCTGAAATTAACCTATGTTGGTCAAAACTTTATGCAAGAGGATTAAATTACAGTTTGCTAACTCTTTTGTCATAAGTTAAATATTCTTTCTGTTGTTCTTTCTAAATATTTAATTCTATTGTATATGAAGGGGTTGGCACTGTAGCATGACTTGAGCAAAGGAATAGTTTTAAAAATAATCAGAAAATCCAGTTAAAGTAATAATAGTGGAGGTCTTAGCACAAACCCAACACTATTGTGTGAAAAAAATAAGAATGCTCTTGTCAGTTGTGTTATCTGTATCTATGACAGAAAGTGCAGTAAAATTAGTGAAAACCAAGGCCCTCATATGCACAACTGAATGCCATAACTTTTAGGGCTGTTATTGTTTGAAATTCCTTTTCCTAAATTTTAGCTAGATCTTTTTTTTATCTGCTTCACTATAGCTTACATTCATATAAGCACTTTAAGTTTACAAAGTATTTTATATATATCAACTCTATCCTGTGCTCCTGTCTCTATTTTTTATAGAGAAAATCATACTCAGAGAGGTGAAATGACTCGCCTAAGGTCAAATAGTTTATCTTGATCTTGAACTCCACAATTCTCATTCCTAGGGAACCAACAATGTGGCTTGCCACTACTGTGGCTGTGCAAGGCCAATAACACCAGCACACAGAAGAACTGCCAGCACAGGTTCTTTGATCTGCTTTTCTAAAGATAGCAACTTTAAGGGGTTTACAATCTCACTTTAATTGAACATACGTATGTTATTTACTTAGTTCAGGGGGAAAAGCCAGCATCTTGAACTTCAGAGCAAGTACAAATAGAAATTACAGAGACAATATAAATAGATCAACATTTCTGTCTAACCAAATCACAACATACATAGTTACCAGAGAAGCATCAACATCTGGGTTTTCCAGAGCCGGGGGGGGCTCTAGCAGCTACCCAGAGTCTCCACACCAATGCTCTTTTAGTGAGTGATAGCTCCAAACAAAACACTAACCTCTGAGTTTATACACCCTGTTCAGGGTCACAGGGCATCACAGCCATGTGACTCAAACCTATGTGAACTAGGCTTTCCCTTGAGGTAAGCAGGTCATTAAAGACTACTGATTTAATAAAAGAAACAAAGGCCAGCCTCATCAAAGACTCTTGATTACCTAAGTGCTACAAAAGAGAAAACAGTAAAAAAAAGTCCCATCTTAATTAGTATTACGCCTAGTCAGAAGTTCCTTCTATCATATCACACAGCTTCAAATATTCAGTGGCCCATCTACTATAGGAATGCCCTCAGATTGACTACAATAAGGATATTAGACATGAAATTACATAGCTGGAATCTTTAAAGGTCACTGAGTCTCACTTGTTCATTTTACAGATGAGAAACCTGAGGCTTACTCATTCAAGTGTAGCAGGTGCTCTAGGGTGATTGTCTGAACCCTATTCACACTGACCAGTCATGTCCCATAACCTGGCTACTATGTCTCCTCAAGACTCTGGAATTAGCCTTTAGGGGTTAGGAGAGGTTGTTTTGCAGGTTTTCCCTCTCTCTGTGTGTGAGATTTAGAATTTATTGTATAGCGATTATAAATACATACATATATGCAGTTTGGTGGAGTGAATAGAGAACCGGCTTCAAAGCCAAGAAGACCAGGGTTCAAGTCCTGCCTTTGATACATACTGGCTATGTAATCCATGGAAATCACTTGATCTCTCAGTTTTCTAATTGTCTAAGATTAAAGGTTATAGAGAAGGTACTGATCTACATTAGTAAAAGGAAGTGATCTCTTCCTATACCAGTGAAATCACATGTCTAATTCCTGTCTCTATCCTATATATTCCATTTAAATAATCTGCATGTGTTTGTATTAATGATGATGATTGTAAGAGTAATGTGAATCATTTATACAAGGTATACAAGTTTTGGTAGACTAAAACTTTGCCAAAACTTTTGGATCACCCAGTGGAGTTTCTGTTCACTCTGAAAATTCTAGAGAAGATGAAAGTTTAAAAATAAGAAGTCAATTGTCACTTTGTGAAAATGTTTAATCTTCCTATGGAGTAGTTACTTTGTGTTTTGGCCTAATTTCTATTTTTTCTCTGAAATAGAATAAAATTAAAGCATGGGAAGGAGAATAAGAATATTTGGGTTGTAGCCCTGGCTTTGACATTAACTTCTGTACTTCATCTTAGGTGATGTAAGAAGTAACTGGAGGAGATCATCTTTAAGTTTTTTTTTTTCCTGCTAGAATTCTGTAATGGCTTTAGTTATATTTAATTGATTGTGCTGCTACTTGCAAGAATGAATTGAAATTAGTTTTTTAAAAAAATCTATATAGGACTTAGTTTACCTTTACATGATAAGCCTGACTTTTGAAAAAATACAGTGCTTACTTTATTCTTGCTCATGTCACTGTTTACAGACAAAGTGGACTGAATTTTTAAATTCATTTCTTGTGAAACAGGTGCAGAAAGTTTTCTGTTCTCCATACATGTTGACCCCTCTCGTGGATTCCATTTCCCTTTCTCAGATTTGTATGACCATTCTTTATCCTGCCCATTTTTTTGCTCAATTTGTTCCTGTGTGAAGTTGGGAGCTCAGGAAAGTTTTTAGGTGGCGTCCTAATGAACGCATCATCTGAACAATTTCCCCAGATGGATTGGCCTTGTATCTCTCTATGCATGAATAGACTATTGGTGGGTGATGCTATAGCTTTCTCCGTAGTGTCTTGATCACATTTTTCTTTATATCTATCTGCAAGCCTCAGTGCTCAGCATCCCCAGGGAGTGAGATTAAAAAAAAAAGATGCTTTCAGTCTCATCTCCGTGCTTTGGCTCTCCAGGCCCAGGAAGAACGGGTTCTCCCACTTGGGACATCTGAGAAATATAAAACTTACACCCATTTTCTAAGAGGTGATCCTTGGCATAGCTGTCTGTAAGCCCAGCATACTCTTCCTCTTCCTTAACCCCCGTGCAGTGGAAAGTTATTGAGCCTTCAGGGGACTCAGTATCTCCCATCTTTTGTCCTCGGCTGTGGCCATGGCCTTGGTCTTGGTGTTTGCCACTGCTGTTACTCTTGCTGCTGCTTAAAAGGTGGTTTTTCTTATGCTGTAGTTCATGAGCCCTAATCAATATGCTCACCCCCTCTTCCCCCACCCCACCTCAGGATTATCAGTTAATATTTGCTGGACTTGCATAGTATTTAGAAAAGAGGGGTATTTGCTAAGATGATATAATAAGAACAATTGGTATAAAGCATTCCCCCAAAAGTTTGTGATGCTCTCTCCTGTTACTGTATTCAGAGTTCAGGGAACTATAGCCTCAAGCTTATAGAGCATAATATGACAAAGAAGTAACTCATCATTCCTGGAAGTCCTTTTGCTGGTGTCCTCAAGGTGTTCCGATTAAGTATGTTTTTTAAAAAAGATATTTTATTTTTTCTCCTGGGCTGTTTGTAGAGCCTTGAATCTGTATCCAGTCTATCCTTGGTTCTTGGTGCAGACACTACCATCAGCTGTCGCAGAGACACTACTAAGATACTGATGGAAGATAGAATATTAGAAATCTCCCTAATACTCCAAAACTTTCAGATTTCTTTTCCAGTGAAGGGGTGAGGTAGACTGAGACTGAGTTTGAGGAGCTCTCCTTTCTAGGTGCATGGGTGGAGTTATTTTTTCCTGGATAAACATTCACTTGAAATCCCTAATTCTAACTAAATCCATGGTTTTAAAGGGACATTAGATGGCAGAGCCCCTCAGACAAGACAAACATAATTAAGATCATACCTAAGGATTTATTTGGGACTTTACACCTAGTGACTAAAGATCTGTTCTCACCTGATATATTTTCAGTGTTAAAAGGGGTGAAGTAATGTTAACCCCAGCTTTACACAAGCAATAGGCGCAGGGAGAATAAATGATTTATTCGTAAAACTTAGGCTTAGGAACATTTCTTGTCATCCTATATATCTCCTCTATGTTATGGCTAAATTCCTTGAAGAATCTTTCTACAATTGGTGTCACTACTTCTTCTCTCACTTTCTTCTTAACTACACTCTGAGCTTGACCTTATCATTCAACAGAAACTACTCTCTCCAAAGTTATTAACCATCTCTTGCCTCCAAATACAAGGAACAGCTTTTTCTCACATCTTTCTTGACCTCTCTAACCTTTAGATTCTTTCTGTTTTGTGGCTTCTTTCCTGCCTGCAAACATATACTTAGGGCTTTTCATTTTGGCTCCATGCCTTTGCGCAGGCCATTACACATGCCTAGAATGCATTTCTTCCTCACCTATATTTCAAAGAGTCCCTGGTTTCCTTGAAAGCTTTCTTGAGTCACCATCTAGGTAAGGACTTTCCTGATTCCTCAACTTCCAATGTCTTCACTTTTCCCAAATTCCCTTGTATTTATTTTGATTTTAGTTACTTATATTCATATTGTTTCCTCTCATAAATTTTAAGCTGATTTAGGTCTGGGACTGTTTGCTTTATAACTTTGTATAAATTTAGTATAATGTTTGAATTGATTTAACCTTTATTTTTTTCAGTGTTAGAGGTCTTTTTAATAATAAGAAATGTATACGTTATTAATTGATGTTATGGAATATAGTGCAGTAAGCAGGCCCAAACCCTGTCAGTGATAAAGAGGTTTGGTTGTTCATTGATATTTGCTTAGATTTTAGAACATACAGCCTGAATTTTAGTAGAGTGGATCAAGATCTCTTTTTCCTCATCATTGCTAATAGAGTTATTAATAGTTATTAATAGCTTCTATCGTAACCCATATACTTTCCATAGTCATTTTTCCCACTTACATTTTTAATTAGGATTTTGTTTTCCCCAATTAAATGTAAAAACCATTTTCAACATTCATTTTAAAAATTGAGTTTGATATTCTATCACTCTCTACCCACCCCCCGCATTGAGAAGGCAAGCAATTTAATATAGGTTATACATAAGGTCATCATATAAAACATATTTCCATATTAGTCACGTAAAAGAAAACATACTAAAATTTAAAAAAAAACAAGAAAAAGAAAGCTAAAAGAAAGTATGCTTCAGTCTGTATTCAGACTCCATCAGTTCTTTCTCTGGGAAAGGATAACAGTTTTCACCATAAGTCCTTCAGAGTTGTCTTGGACCATTGTATTGCTAAGAACAACTAAGTCTTTCAAAGTTTATCAACTTGTAGTATTGCTGTTACTGTGTACAATGTTGTGTTGGTTCTACTCATTTCACTTTGCATCAGTCCATGTAAATCTTTTCTGAGAGCATCCTACTTGTCATTTCTTATAGCACAGTTGTGTTACATCACAATCATATACTACAACTTGTTCAGCCATTTCCCACTTGATATGCATCCCCTCAATTTCCAGGTCTTTGCCACTGGAAAAGAGGTGCTATAAATATTTTTTGTGCATGTTGGTTGTTTTCCTTTTTTTCTTGTTTAAAATTTATTTTAGGATACAGACCTAGGGGTGGTATTGCTAGGTCAAAGGGTATGCATGGTTTTATAGACCTTTGGACCTACTTCCAAAATACTCTACACAATGGTTGAATAAATTCACAATGCCTCCAACAATGCATTAGTGTCTCAGTTTTCTCACATCCCCTCCAACATTTGTCATTTTTCTTTTTTGTACTATTAGCCAATCTGACAGTTGTGAGGTGGCACCTCAGAATTGTTTTAATTGGCATTTTTCCAATCACTAGTGATTTAGAATATGTTCCATATGGCTATAGATAGTTTTGGTTACTTCATCTGAAAACTGTTCTTTTTTTAAATCATTTATCAAATGGGAATTGGCTCTTGTTTTTTTATAAATCTGACTTAATTTCTCTATATATTTGAGAGATGAGGACTTTGTTAGAGAATATTGCTTCAAAAATATTTTCACAGTTATGATTGCTGACGTTATTTCCCTCCATCCTATTTCCCCCATTTATTCTATTCTCTCTCTCTCCTTTCACCCTGTCTTGCCTCAAAAGTGTTTTGCTTCTGACTACCGTCTCCCCCACTCTGCCCTCCCATGTATAAGTACTCACTCCCTCCCCTTCTCTAACTCCCTTCCCCCTTTTACTTACTTTCCTGTAGGGTAAGATAGATTTCTATACCCAATTGAGTGCATATGTTATTCCCTCCTTCAGCCAATTCTAATAAGAGTAAGGTTCAAGTGCTCCCTACCACCTCCCTTATTTTCCTCTCCATTGAAAATGCTCTTTTGTACCTCTTTTATGTGAGACAATTTACCCCATTCTCTATCTCCCAGTGCATTTCTCTTTCTTACCCCTTTATTTGTTTTAGATGTCATCCCATCATATTCAACTCACACCTGTATCTTCTGTCCATGATAATAATGAGAAAGTTCTCATGAATTATAAATATCATCTTCCCATGTTGGAATGTAAACGGTTTAACCTTATTAGGTCCCTTATTTTTTCCCCTTTCCTGTTTACCTTGTTATGGTTCTCTTTAGTCTTGTATTTGAAAGTCAAATATTTTATTCAGCTCTGGTCTTTTCATGAGGAATTCTTGAAGTTCCTCTATTTCATTGAATTTTTTTTGCCCTGAAGGATTATACTCAGTTTTGTTGGGTAGGTGATTCTTGGTTCTAATCCTAGCTCCTTTGCCCTCTGGAATACCATATTCCATGCCCTCCAGTCCTTCAATTTAGAAGCCACTAAATCTTGTGTTATTCTGACTGTGGCTCCATGATACTTGAATGGTTTCTTTCTGGCTGCTTACAATATCTTTTCCTTGACTTGGGAGCTCTGAAATTTGGCTATAATATTCCTGGGAGTTTTCATGTTTGTATCTCATTCGGTTGGTTGTTGTCCTGCATTCTCGAAGAAGATGAAAATCATCACTATGCTTGAGTCAAGATTCGATGTGTCTGACTGTGACTGATCAGGCTAATACGATCTCATTCAGGAGGTGATTAGTGGATTCTTTCAATTTCTATTTTACCTTCAGGTTCTAGAATATCGGGAGAGTTTTCATTGATAATTTCTTGAAAGGTGATGTCTGTGCTCTTTTTTTTTTTGGATCATGACTTTCAGGTAGTGCAATAATTTTTAAACGATCTCTCAGATCTATTTTCCAGGTCAGTTGTTTTTCCAATGAGATATTTCACATTGTCCTCTATTTTTTCATTCTTTTGGTTTTGTTTTGTTGTGTCTTGTTGTCTCATAGAGTCATTATCTTCCATTTGCTCCATTCTAATTTTTAAGGAATTATTTTCTTCAGTGAGCTTTTGGCCAGTTCTTCTTTTCAAGGCATTCTTCTCCTCAGTGAATTTTTGTACCTCTTTTACCATTTGGCCTAATCTGTTTTCTAAGGTGTTATTTTCTTCAATTTTTTTGTGTCTCCTTTACCTAGCTGTTGACTCATTTTTTTTTATGATTTTCTTGTATTACTCTCATTTCTCTTCCCCATTTTTCCTCTACCTCTCTTACTTTATTTTCAAAATCCTTTTTGAGCTCTTTCATGGCCCGAGACCAATTCATATTTTTCTTGGAGGTTTTGGATATAGGAGCTTTGACTTTGTTATCTTCTTTTGAGTATATTTTTCAGTCTTCTTTGTCATCATAGTGACTTTCTGTGGTCAGAATGTTTCTGTTGTTTGCTCATTTTCCCAGCCTCCTTCTTCATTTTTAACTGTTTGATAAGGTGGGGCTCTGCTTCTGGGGTGGAGGGCACATTGTCTCTAGCTTCAGGGGTTTTGCGTAGCTGTTTTCAGAAATAATTTCTAGGGACCTATGGTTTCTTCTAAGGGAGTATGATCTAAGGAGAGGCATGTTTCTCTTGGCCTGTCCTCTGGTCTGTGAGTGACCACAAGCATTTTTTTTCTGCCTTGGAACTGTGAAGAGGGCCCCTTCTCCCCTGTGGCCTCAAGTTCTGGTGTGCTAGAGGTCCTCCTGACACTGGGACTGCCAGCCAGGACTGTGATTTGGATTTGAATATGGGCAAAGCAACAGAGTTCTGCCTCAGTGCTAGCAAAGAGATTCCTGTAATATCCTTCTGACTAGTTTTTTTTAACACCCCTGCTGTCTGTGGGCTGAGAGTTCTGAAAGTGGCTTCTGTGGCTGCTGATTCAATCACTCTAAAGTGACTGTGCCTGGTTTGCTGAGATCTGTTCTGTACTGCACTGGACTGTGCTCCATTTTCACCCCAGTGTGACAGCTCTTTCCTATTGACCTTCTACAGGGTCTTGGGCTAGAAAATTGTTTCACCCTGTCCTTTTGTGGGTTCTGCTGCTCCAGAATTTGTTTTATGACTATTTAAAGGTGTTTGGAGGGGTTTTGGGGAGAGTTTAGAATACCTGCCTTTTCTCCACCACCTTTGCTCTGCCCCTCCATAGTCCTCTTTGAGGATGAAATATGCAATGTTTGTAGATAATTCTAATTTTCTAAAATAGCTTCTGATTCAGTAGGCTTCAGATATAATTAAAAATCCTTGGTACAATCAGTCAAGATCTTCAGGATTATAAAAGACTTCATAAACAACCATTAATTTTATCAGTTTCTTTTATACATTAGGTTGATAATGCTGTCAGTGTGGAGACTCATCTTTGCATTTGAAGGGCAATTGAGTGCTTTGTTTATTTATTCATTACTTTGTCAAATCTGCTAATCTGCATTCACCTTCTTCATTAAGGTGAATCAATAGTGTCTTCTACTATGATAACTATTTTTAAAAGATATACAGTAAATTTTTTTGACTTATTTTAAATGATTCCTTCAAGATGTCAGCTGAAAAGAGGTAATATATACTTATTGCTTTTTATGTACTCTTGATGCAAATTAGAACAACGTATATGACCTTGGCTTCTGATTGGTTTTTAATGTATTTTAAGATGTTTTAAAGAGTGGCCTTAGAAGCCTTCTTCATTTGAATGCATCTTAGAAATAATAATACAAACAATAATGATAATAATGATGAATATAAGATAATTTAGCAAATAATAACTCAGGTGACTGAATACTAGCATTTTTTTTTTTGCTTAACTATCTTTTCATCCATGTTACAGAAGGAAAAAAGTATCTATGTGTATGTCATTAATAGTTGTACAGTAGTCTCTTTTCCTGCATTGCTTATGACTAAAAGAAACATCTGTTTTGTTTTACTTTTAATAAATTCATGGTCATGCATATATGTTTAGTCTGATAAAAGCAAGAAAATCAGAGAACCTCATAGGTCATCTAACTCAGACCACACTTGAACAGGCATCCCTTTTTATAACATTCCCAGAAAGAAATTGTCCAACCTCTGCTTTGAAAACTCAAGTGATGGAGAAGTCACCACTTTTCAAGGCAACCTGTTTTAGTTTTAAACAAGTCAGTTTTAAGAGTTTTTTTTTTCCTTACCTTAATCCAAAATCTACATTTCTACCCAGGGTTTCTAGTTCTGCCCTTTAGTCCATGTAGAATATATCCAATTCTTCTCCCAACTATTAGCCCTTTTAATATTTAAAGACACACTACTTTCCTGGTATTCTCTTCCCTACATGAAATACCCTTGGTTCCTTCAGGCTACTTTCATATAGCATGGTCTCCCAGTCATTTCTCCATCATGAACATCCTGCTTTTTACATGCTACAGCTTGTCAATATATGGAATGTGGAATTGCATGCAAAACTCAAGATATTATCTGTCAAAGGTAGACTGCCACAGAACTGAAACCTCCCTCATTTTGGACAATATTTCTATTTAATGCACCCTGATGACTTGCAAACCTTTTTAGCTACTTTGCAACACTGCTGATTTTTCTCAAGTTAACCCATATATAAGGAAAGGGAAATGGAGATCACTAACAGCTAGCATGGCTTCACCAATATCAGGTAATTCCAGACTAGTTTCTTCATTTTTTCACACCACTAATTTTTAATGAGGTCAGATACTCTTCAGTAACTCTTTATAATGATACATTTTAGAAAAGTTCCAGAAATTAAAATCAAATTCATCAGCCTATAGCTTGAAAATTATAGCTTCTTTTTTTCTTTTTTTTTAAGTTGAGATAGCCTCATTTAATGAATGCTCTTCAGACTGGAACAGTTATTTAATGAGAAAGGTAGTGTGGTATAATGAAAAGAATACTGTATTTATAGTCAGAGGATAGTGAGTTAAGATCCCAGCTCACTATTACTTAACTGTGTAATCTTGAACAAATTATTTCACCTCTCTGGTGATGTCTCTTTAGCTGTAAAAAGAGTGGACCAGATAATTACTAAGGTTCTGTCAAACTCCAGATACAGTGATCTGGTCAATAGTGCATTATACCATTTCTAATTCTTTAAAGTAGTGTAAATAAAATATTTTCCACAATAATTATGATATCCACAATTGTAATGTAATTGGCCTTAATGAAACAGGACCTTTGGTTTATCAGAATGTGGTGATAGTTTGGCTGGTGGTGGAGGTAGCGTGTTTTGTGGGAGAAGCGACAGGTAGACTAATGTTACTGGATTGTGGAATAGGGGGAGATAGGGTAGACAAGTACAATGTAAGTTGACTAGGAAGGTGTAGGCAGGGAGCCAGGTTATGAAAAACTGTAAATTAAAAATAGAGGACTTTATATTTGATCCTGGAATTAACAGGGAGCCACTGAAAGTTATCAAAAGGAGGGTCAGAGGAAGGGTGTCCATAACCAATAAGGTGCTGGATTGGCTAAAGACTCTACAGAAACAGAAAAAAGTGCTAATAAATATTTTAAAACTTTTTTAAAGTAGTTTGTTATTGAAATTTTATATTATGGGTATTTTTAAAAATTCATTTTGTATTTTGTTTTTCCCCAGTTACATGTAAAAATAATTGTTAACATTTGCATATAAAACTTGAAGTTCCAAATTCTCTCCTTTCCTCCCTCCCCACTCCCCTTCATTGAGAAGGCAAGGAGTTCGATAAAGGTTATACATCTGTAGTCATGTAAAACATTTCCGTATTAGTCATGTTATGAAAGGAAACACGGACCAAAAAAAAATGCTTCAAGAAGAATAAGGTAAAAAAAGTGTGCTTCAATCTATATTCATTAGCCATCAGTACTTTCTCTGGGCTGGGGATAGATAACATTTTTCATCCTAAGTCCTTGAGAGTTGTCTTGGATCATCGCATTGCTGAGAATAGCTAAGTCATTCGCAGCTGATTATCTTGTAATTATTGCTGTTACTTTATACACAGTAAAATTCACTTTGCGTCAGCTCATGTAACTCTTTCCAGGCTTTTTCTGAAAGCATCCTACTTGTCATTTCTTATGACACAATAGTGTTCCATCATAATCACATTTCCAGATTTCTTTATATAATGGTTGATTCAGTTTCCGACTCCACCAGTAATGCATTAATGACTTATTTTCCCCACATCCCCTCCAGCATTTGTCATTTTCCTTTTCTGTCCTGTTAGCCAATCTAATAGGTGTTATGTAGTATCTTAAAATTGTTTTAATTTGCATTTCTCCAATCAATAGTAGGTTAGAGCATTTCCTCACGTGGCTATAAATAGCTTTGATTACTTCATCTGAAAACTATTCATATCTTTTGATCATTTATCAGTGGGAGAATGGCTCTTATTTTTATAAATTTGACTCAGTTCTCTATATGTTTGAATTCAGGCCTTTATCAGGGAAACTTGCTTCAAATTTTTTTTTCACAGTTACTATTGCTAACTGTATTTCCCTTCATCCCATTTCCTCCCCGCTGAGGCCTTTATCAGAGAAGATTGCTTGAAAAATATTTTCACAGTTATGATTGCTAACTTTATTTTCCTCCATTCTATTTCCCCCTCTTTATTCTCCCTCTCCTTTCATGCTGTCCCTCCTCAAAAGTGTTTTGCTTCTGACTACTCCCTCCCTTCTACCTCCCCCCCACCTTCATTTACCCCTTCCTCTTCTACTTTCTTGAAGGGTGAGCTAGATTTCTATATCCAACTGAGTGTGTATTTTATTCCCTCTTTGAGCCAATTCTGATGAGAGTAAGTTTCATTCAGTCCCTCTCACTTCCCCTCTCTTCCCCTCCACTGCAAAAGCTTTTTCATATCTCTTTTATGTGAGATAATTTACCCCATTCTACCTCTTCCTTTACCTTTCCCTTATACATTCCTCTCTCACCCCTTAATTTCATTTTTCTTTAGATATCATCCCATCGTGTTCAATTCACACTCATGCCCTGTGTGTGTGTGTATGTGTGTGTGTGTGTGTGTGTGTGTGTGTGTATATATATATACACATGTATACATATATACTCCTTCTATCTTAATAATGAGCAAATTCTTATGAGTTACAAGTATCATCTTCCTATGTAGGAATGTAAACAGTTTAACCTTATAAAGTCCTTCATGATTCCTTTTCCTTTTTACCTTTTTATGCTTCTCTTGAGTCTCATATTTGAAAGTCAAATTTTCTGTTCAGCTCTGGTCTTTTCATCTAGAATTTTTGAATATCCTCTATTTCATTAAATATCCATTTTTTACCCTACAGGATTATACTCAGTTTTGCTGGGTAGATGATTCTTGGTTGTAATCCTAACTCCTTTGCCCTCTGCAATATCAGATTCCAAATCCTCTGAACCTTTAGTGTAGAATCTGCTAAAATCTTGTGTTATCCTGACTGTGTCTCCATGATACTTGAATAGGATCTCATTCAGGAGGTGATCAGTGGATTCTTTTGATTTCTATTTTACCCTGTGGTTATAGAACATCAGGGAAGTTTTCCTTGATAATTTCTTGCAAGATGATGTCTAGGTTCTTTTTTTGATCAAGATTTTCAGAGAGACCAATAATTTTTAAATTGTCTCTCCTGGATCTATTTTCCTGGTCAGTTGCCTTATAGATTCTGAGAAGAGTTATTTGTGGGGTAGCAAATATTGTAATCTAAGACAATTGATTGCTTTTGTAAATCAGGTGAAAGATAGCTTTATTGTTTGTTTATACTACACTTAATGAAATTTTGAAGTTTATTGTGAAGAGTATAGTGCTCTTAAGCATTCTATTTCCATTACGGAAACAGTCTAAGGAAATCAAAGTGCGGATATGACATTCTAGACTTAGAGATGTAATTCCAACCACTGGAAGCTAAGCATTTGGGAAGTGTTATTTCTGAATTTTTTTATGGACAGACCCAAGACTATGACTTTCATATGCCCTACTCTTACTGGAATAAAACTGCCAAAGATAAGGGCTAGAGTTTTTTATGTTATCAGTGGTACCAGCTGTTTGTCAGTCTTAGCAGTTACGTGAACCACCTGGACTTGATTGATGAAAACTAAGACAACTTACATGTTGCTTCTGAAGTAATTTTTTTAAGTTAGAGAAAGTAGCCATGAATGGAAATAAATAGTATTCCAAACTGAAAAAAAAATGCAAGTAGTCACTTTGGTACATGAACACTTATTGAAAGCGTGTTGGTGACGAGACTCTGGGTAGCTCTTGGTGCTTCTCTCTGGTAACTATGTATTGCTATGGATAGACTGATTTGTGTTTATTTGCTCTGTTTATATAACATATGCTTGTAATTTCTGTTTGTGTTCTCTCTGAAGTTTAGGATGCTAAATAGCATGTATATTTAGTATATACTAATTATGTATAGCATATATAATTAGTATATGTATATTAGTATAGTTTATTGAACATAATTGAACATAGCATATGTGCTATGTGGGTATTCTGAGAAATGCTATAAGCTAAACAGAACGATATGCTTTATTTTTTTCTTGAATGGAAAACCATTTATTAGGTGCTTGCTATACATACATAGTAGGTGATTTATAAATGACTGCCAAATTGAAATGAGTCTAGATCAATTTGATCCGCTGTGCTAAGTATGGATACAAATTAATATTTTAGTTTTCAATATTGATTTCCACAAGATTTTGAGTTACATATTTTCTTCCCATTTCTACCCTCCCCCATTCCAAGATGGGGTATATTCTTATTGCCTCGTTCCCCAGTCAGCCCTCCCCTCTTTCACCCTACTCCTCCCCCATCCCCTTTCCCTTTACTTTATCGTAGGGCAGGATAGATTTCTATGCCTCATTCCCTATATATCTTGTTTCCCAGTTGCATGCAAACAACAACTTTTTTATTTTTTTCAGCATCTGCTTTTAAAACTTTAAGTTCCAAATTCTCTCCTCTCTTCCCTTCCCACCCACCCTCCCTAGGAAGGCAAGCAATTCAACATAGATCAAACATGTATCATTATGTAAAACACTTCCATAATGCTCATGTTGTGAAAGGCTAACTATATTTCCTTCCATCCTATCCTGTACCCCTTTATTCAGTTTTCTCCCTTGACCCTGTCCCTTTTCAAAGGCGTTTGCTTTTGCTTACCTCCTCCCCCTATCTGCCCTCCCTTCTATCATCCCCCCCTTTTTTATCCCCTTCCCCTTACTTTCCTGTGGAGTAAGATATCCAATTAAGTGTGTATGTTATTCCCTCCTCAAGTTGAACCTGATGCGAGTAAGATTCACTCATTCCCCCTCACCTGCCCCCTCTTCCCTTCCAATAGAACTGCTTTTTCTTGCCTCTTTTATGTGAGATAATTTACCCCATTCTATCTCTCCCTTTCTCCCTCTCTCAATATATTCCTCTCTCACACCTTAAGTTTATTTCATTTTTTAGATATCATCCCTTCATATTCAACTCATCCTGTGCCCTCTGTCTATATTCCCTTCAACTCCCCTAATACTGAGAAAGGTCTCATGAATTACACACATCATCTTTCCATGTAGGAATGTAAACATAACAGTTCAACTTTAGTAAGTCCCTTATGAATTCTCTTTCTTGTTTGCCTTTTCATGCTTCTCTTGATTCTTGTATTGAAAGTCAAATTTTCTATTCAGCTCTGGTCTTTTCATTGAGATAGCTTGAAAGTCCTCTATTTTATTGAAAATCCACATTTTGCCTTGGAGCATTATACTCAGTTTTGCTGGGCAGGTGATTCTTGGTTTTAATCCTAGCTTGTTTGACCTCCGGAATATCATATTCCAAGCCCTTTGATCCCTTAATGTAGAAGCTGCTAGATCTTGTATTATTCTGATTGTGTTTCCACAATATTCAAATTGTTTCTTTCTGGCTGCTTTCAGTATTTTCTCCTTGACCCAGAAACTCTGGAATTTGGCAACGATATTCCTAGGAGTTTTCATTTTGGGATCTTTTTCAAGAGGCAATTGGTGGATTCTTTCAATTTCTATTTTACCCTCTGGCTCTAGAATATCAGGACAATTCTCCTTGATAATTTCTTGAAAGAATATGTCTAGGCTCTTTTTTGGATCATGGCTTTCAGGTAGTCCAATAATTTTTAAATTATCTCTCCTGGATCTATTTTCCAGGGCAGTGGTTTTTCCAATGTGATATTTCACATTGTCTTCCATTTTTTTCGTTCCTGTGGTTCTGTTTTATAACATCTTGATTTGTCATAAGTCACTAGCTTCTGCTTGCTCCAATCTAATTTTTAAGGTAGTATTTTCTTCATTGTTCTTTTGGACCTCCTTTTCCATTTGGTTAATTCTGCCTTTCAAGGCATTCTTCTCCTCATTGGCTTTTTGGAGCTCTTTTACCATTTGGGTTAGTCTATTCTTTAAGGTGCTATTTTCTTCAGTATTTTGGGGGTCTCCTTTAGCAAGTCACTGACTTGTTTTTCATGGTTTTCTTGCATTACTCTCATTTCTCTTCCCAATTTTTCCTCTACTTCTCTTATTTGGTTTTCCAAATCCTTTTTGAGCTCTTCCATGGCCTGAGCCCAATTCAAATTTTTCTTGGAGGCTTTTGATATAGGCTCTTTGACTTTGTTGACTTCCTCTGGCTGTATGTTCTGATCTTCTTTGTTTTAGTTTGAGTCTGAGTTTGAGTCTGAGTTCGTTTTCACTGCCTGTTCATGTTGCCAGCCAACTACTTGACCCTTGAGCTTTTTGTCAGGATATGACTGCTTGTAGAGTAGAGAGTACTTTGTTCCAAGCTTTAGGGTCCAAGCACTGCTGTTTTCAGAGCTACTTCTACTCCACCTTCACCCCAGGCTCTGTCACAGCAGTGCTCCTTCTCCCACAAGAACCACCAACCAGGACCGCAATACAGATCCGTGCAAGGCACAGCAAGAGAATCTGCCTTTGTGCCCACAAAGTGCTCCTTGCACTCCTGTTCTGATCTGCTGCTAGATTCCTCCCACTATGGGAGCTACGGACTTGGGAAGCAGCTGGCGCTGGGGCTCTGGAAGCAGCCTCAGGAGCTTCCTGCTGCTGCTACCTCCACCGCTGCCCCACTTCCTCCATTCCTCCACCCCCAGACCTGGAGGCTGGGCTGTTCTGAACTCGATCCTGCAGTTTCCCCCTAACCTGCTCTTTTGCATTTGTGGGTTGAGAAGTCTGGTAACTGCCACAACTCACTGTTTCATGGCCCCAAGGCCTGTTCTGGCTGGCTGACTCAGGGTCTGGTCTGTCTGGGCATGGCCCACGCTGGGCTGTCCCCCACTCTCAGCACTGTGCGATCGACCCCTTCCTGGCGACCATCCTGGCTCTCCTGGGCTGGAGACCTGTTTCCCTCTGCTATGTCGTGGGTTTTGCAGCTCTAGAATTTGTTCAGAGCCATTTTTCACATGTGTTTGGAGGTATTTGGGGGAGAGCTTAAGCAATTCCCTGCTTTCCAGCTGCCATCTTGGCTCCGCCCCTGATATGCTTTATTTAAGACTATGTGGCTACCTTACTAATAAGCTATTATGTGATGGGATTGCAAAGTATAGTGCTTCTATTTGTTCCAGGATCCATGGCCATTTAGATTGTAAGACTAAGGATCCTGGAGGGGAGGAATGTAAGGACAAGCAAAGTAGGACTTTCTGTTGTTTTTTGTTCTGGAGTGCTTCTCAGCACTAAGGCAGTCAAGTGCCTTTCATTGAGTCTTGCCTTTGTTTGTAGGAAAGCCTACACCCTTTTGATAATTAGATCAGGAGAGGTGTGAAGCTCTTGAGAGGTGTGAAGCTCTCTGACCCTGAAGGTGTATATACATACTCTTAGATTAGCATTTTGTTTGGGGCTCACTCATAGAAAGAGTGTTGGTGTGGAGACTCTGGGTAGCCATTAAGGAGCCCCAATGGCTTTGAAAACCCAGATGTTGGTGCTTCTCTCTCTCTGGTAACTATGTATGTGTAGCTTTGGTCAGACAGCTAGAAGCCTGTCTGTTGATTTGTGTTATTTGCTTTGTTTATATTTTCTCTGTATTTGCTCTGAAGTTCAGGGTGCTGGCTTTTCCTTGAACTAAGTGAATGATATATATGTATATTGCTTTCCTTCAAAAAGCAGATCAAAGAACCTGTGCTAGCAGCCCTGCTATGTGCTCATGTTATTGGTCTTACACAACTACAGTGGTGGCAAGTAGCACTGTTGTTAAAAAATTATTGTTAGTATATATAGTGTGTATAATTAGTATATACTAGTAGTATATACTAAAAAATAGTACTTCATGTTTTTAATGCCAAAGCTTTTGGTTCCAAATGATCTAAACTATTTGATATGCAAATGACAGAGATAGTGCACGCAATAATATGTGTGACTTTTGTATAGGTCTTAAATTTATGTAGATTTTAAAGTCTTTTACCTATATATTGCATATAGACATCCATCATCTCATTTGATCCTTACAGTAACTCTGTGGGGTGAGTACTATCTTAAACAACAGAATGGAATATCTTTACTCTGTGGTTTCTTTGAAGTTTCTGACCAAATTCGTTCTTCCAAATGAACTTTTATTATTTTTTATAACTCAGTACAATAAATTTTAGTAATTTAACTGGGATGACATTGAATAGATTAGTTGTATAAAATTATGATTTAAAAATTATATTGTCTTTACCTACCCATGAACGATAAATATTACTTAAGTTATTTAGATCTGAGTTTATTTGTATAAAAAGTATTTTATATTTATTTTCATATAGTTTCTGCATCTGTTTTGGCAGGTATAAGTTAAGGTATTTTATACTGTCTAGGTGTTTTAAGTGGTCTAGAACAATATTGAATAATATTGCGAACACAGTGTAGTTTCTCTGGTTTTTACTTTTGATTAAATCTATTTTAACTTTAGCTTTGTCTGAGATTATGATTACTATCTCTGCATTTTTCATACTAAATTCTACTCCTGCCCTTTATCTTTATATCTCATTTTAAAAAATGTTTCCTGAAAGCAACATATTGTTGAATTCAGATTTTTAATCTGCTATCCATTTCTGTTTTATGGATAAATTCCTCCCATTCACATTCTATGCTACAATTACTTGTGTATTTTCCTCCACTACTACTGGTGACATTTTAAACTTAAACCTGAATCACAGATTTTAACAACTTTATCTTCTTATGTACTTATTAGTGAACCCAAATGAATCCCTAAAAATGACACTTGAGTAAAGAAGTATTGTTTAGGCTAATCCAGATGCTGAAACTTTATTTTTATTTATCATTAAGGGAACCATTTGAAAGTAATAATGTTAACTCAAGTTTTTCTTCTCAAAGTTGATATTTTTTAAAGTTTAGTTTAGATGATTAAGATTAGTATCTTGACAGGTTATGGAGCAAATGAAACTCATCTATATAACTCAATTATTTTTCTTCTTCTTTTTAAAAAAATAATTTGTGTAATGCTAATGAATTTTTATTTAAGATAGTTGGCCAAGTTACAGAATTTGGAGGTGGGAGATTTTCTGAAGCTATTTCTATTTCTTCCTTGCTTCTATTAATTGATTGTCTCAGTCCGACCACAGTATTTTCCCTTTATGTTATATATGTATATCTATCTATCTATCTATCTATCTATCTATCTATATACATTATATATATAATATATATGTATGTATATATATATGTGTGTGTATATATATATATATATAATTTATAAAATATATAGATATGTTTCTATGTATATCCTAACATATAGAACCTCACATTTATATAATTTAATCTTAATTTAAGAAACTTAAGGCCAGAGGTGAAGTGATTTGTGTACCTCTACAAATCCCCAGTTGATAGCCAGGGAGAGTACACAGATTTTAATGTGGTTAGCAGTAGAAGGACATAATAGGTTTTTGAGCAAGGAAAGGGCATAGTGAAGACTCTATTTTAAGATTAATTATACAATTAGATGCAGAATGTGTTGAATGAAGAAAAGAACAGAGATAGGAAGAGTGGCTGAGAAGCTATTGTAAACAGTAAATACAGATGAAAATTGATGACTGCCAGGACTAAGATGTGGCAGTGGGAAAAGGCATGGCTGAAAGTCATTGAGAAGAAATAAAAGTTTGATGGAGATAAAAGAGAAAAAGAGAGACAGTGTGGTGAAGTGAATGGAAGGCTGACCTTAAAGCCAGAAAGACTTAGGTTCAAGGCCTGCCATTGACATACACACTAGCTGTGTGACCCTGATCAAGTCATTTAACCTCTCATTGCACTAGGTTTCTGTAAGGCTCAGTTGCAGAGAAGGTACCAGGATGTTACATGGTAGTCTATTCTAGTAAAAATACAAGATGGTGAAGATAGCATAGAAATGATAGGTTAAAACTGGAAGAGACCTTAGAAATGATTTAGTCATTGTTCAGATAAGGAAACTGACCCCTAAATTGTGAAAGTATGTACCCAGAATCACACTACTTGTCAGTGGCAGAGCTGGATCTATATCTCATGTCTCTTAATGATTAACATCTAGTATTCTTACCTTATATCACGAGTTGATTATAGACCCAAGAGGATTTTATATTTATATATAACTGTACTAACCAGAAAATTTGTGACTAGGATCACATTGATAGTGTTCTGAGGTAGACTCAGGCTAGTCCTCTGGCCAATTAGGTTTTATATGGGGAATAAGATGAGACATTCTTAGGTCATTAAACAGTTAACAAAAGAAGAATTACTTAACTATAGTTAAAGAAGGCTATTCAGCAAGGATAGGCAAAAAGGAAAGGAAAACCTGGAATTGATTCAACTCTTTAAGCATTCTTGCCTGAATTACCTATCCTGATTCATTTGCCAAGCATCAGATTAGATACCTTGAGTTGTATTGTCCTCAGGCAACAAGGACATGATATCAGCAGCTCAAGCCTTTAGTCCCCTGAGCCAATCAAATCTTGAAGGATTTACTTTTAAGAAATAACTAATCCAACTTGAATAGGGGCAGAGCTTAGGATATTGTTCCTACTACAGATGGGAAAAACAGAACCAGGATTTGAAACAAAGTTTTGTGATTCTAAACCCATTATTTTTTCCGTCATATGATATTGCCTTGTCAGTTATAACTGACAATTTTTTGTTAATCCAAGTAAAATCCAGTCATTTAAGAGGTACAATTTGGTGGTAGTGGTGGTGGTGGGGGGCGGGAATGAAAGCAACAGGGTAATTGAAATATTTATGCTGAATGCTTATCCAAGTTATTCTAGTGTCATTATTTTTATTTTTTCTTGTGTTGGCTATATTTATTTTTTTTAGGTCTCCACCTATATATGTGGTACTTCAGAAGACCAAACCAGCCAGCAAACCTATGGCTTTAACCTTTTGTTTATTCACTTAGTCCATATTTCAGTGCATGGCCATCATGATTGTCTTTGATAAGATCCCTATAAGATTGTTTTCTAGGATTGCTGTAGCTTGAGATATTTGCCTTTTTTCTAATTCTGAATAGTATTCACATTTCAAAGACCAAAAACCCCTAAACTCAATGTATGCCTCCTATTTTTCTTAACAGAACAGTTCATTATGAAGGTGGTGCTGTATCCATTCATGCTCGTTCCCTTTGGAGACTCGAGACCCTAAGAGTTGCGTAAGTTAAAAAAAAAAGCTCTTAAAGTCCCTAAAAATTCAGTAAATGTATACATCAGTTCCTAAATTCTTAATTTGTATTTCCACACCAGTAGTAAAGTTGCTGTTTGTGAGTGTTGACTAAAGGTTCACTTTTATTGAAGGATTCTCTTGTTGGAAAGAAAAGAAGAATAATTCTCCAAAGTGATGATTCAGTTTTATAAGTGATATTTCGTGTCTTTCAGGGTCAATGAGAAAGCTCTGGGGACTCTAGTATCATTTTATGTGAATATGCTGTTTAACGGGTCAATTTTTATCATATATATATATATATATATATATATATATATGTACACACAGATACATATAGAAGTAAAATACTGATAAAGCAGTGGAGGTAGAATTCATTCCTTTCCTACCATTAGTTGCCATTGTCCTAAGGTTGGCTTTACTGTAAGAGTTTTGAGATGGCATCTAAAAAGATAAGAAAGAATCAGTAACTTTGTCTCCCTTCTATCCTGAGCCCAATCTTATCTGTCTTCCTCTAATAGCATGGGCAATGGACACCTGGCTCAGAATGTTACTGGAACAATAAGTGATTTTAGGATTTGACAAATGATAAGATATGCTTGATTCTACCATACACTTATTGTTTGATAGGAATAGGTCCTGGGTTTAACCTTCTAAAGACATAGACTAGAGAAGTTGTCCTCAGAAGAAACTTGAGCACAAAACAACAGTACTAATCATAATTCACAAGTAATACAACACCTATTTAAGAGAGAAAGGGAGAGATTGAAGGATTATAGAATGAGAAGTTTGAGACAGAGAGAGATAGAGACAGAGACACAGCAAGAGAGAGAAATAGACAAAGACAAACACAGACTTATCATTAGGAGAACTAGTTGTTTCAAGTCATCAGATTATTGTGGAATTATAGCTATGTGTTATTGATTTGTTTCTAATGGGTAGCTTCCTTAATTTCCGAAAAGATCTTGGATAGAGAAGCTTTCGCAGGTAAAGGCTATGGCAGGGATGGTGGTGATGGTGGTGAAACCAACAAAAATTTATTATTTACTTGGCACTAAGCACTGTGCTAAGTGCTGGGGATGTAAATAGAAGCTTAAAAAAATAAGACAGGGGCAGGGAGGTGGCGCAGTGAGTAGAGCACCAGCCCTGGAGCCAGGGGCACCTGAGTTCAAATCCAGACTCAGACCCTTGACACACTTACTAGCTATGTGACCTTGGGCAAGTCACTTAACCGCAATTGCCCTGCCTTCCCCCCTCCAAAAAAAAGACACTTTTTGCCTTCAAGGACTTTACATTTTAAAGGGAAGAAGACAACACATAAAAGGGACCTGAAAAGGAGGGGGGTAGGAAAGTAAGGAACTCATCTGAGGTCATGGTGGCAAAGTTGGGAGAATGAAAGATTGCTGGTCTGGGGCCTTCCTCATAAGGGTAGTTTCAAGAATAAATTAACTATGGGAGAAAAGGGCAGCAGGGACAGAAGGAGATGATAGCTGAAGTATGATAGCAAAATCTGCATAGTGTAGCATGGTGGTAGTTGTGAGCATAGATTTTGAAAAACAAGTGAAGGTATGTAAAAGAGTGAACCAAGGAAAGACTATATAATTTGGCAATTAAGAGATTATCTATGGCTCAGCTCACCTAACATACATCCTCTATAACCATCCTAGAAAATACTTATCTTTTTGGAAAAAGCTAAGAAAAAGTAATAGTGAATCATTTTTTCCAGTCTAAGGTAGCTTATGAAGATAAAGAGGTCTGTGAGCATTGGACAAGGACTGGCCAGGAGCACAGTGAGGTGGCAGCAGAGGTTACACTGCAGTGGGGAGCATTTTAATCCGACCATTCTGAAAAGCAGTTTGGAACTATGCCCAAAAGGCTATTAAACTGTGTTTACCCTCTAATCCAGCAGTATCACTACTAGAACTATATCTCAAGGATATCAAAGAAAGATGAAAAGGACCCCTATGTTCAAAAATATTTATAGCAGTTCCTTTTGTGGTGGCTAAAAACTGGAAATGAGAGGAATGTTTATCAATTGGGAAATGTTTGAACAAATTATAGTACAGTATATGAATGCAATTGACTACTATTATGCTTTAAGAAATGATGAAGTGTATGGTTTCAGAAAAAAAAAACCTGTGAAGACTTATATGAACTGATGCAAAGTGATGTGATCAGAAGTGGGAGAACAATCTACACAATAATAGCAATATTACAAAGATAATCAGTTTTAAAAGAGTAATAACTCTGGGTAACACAATGACTTATCACAGTTCTGAAGAACTTACAATGAAACATACTATCATTCTCCAGTTAGAGAACTTACAGAGTCAGAGTACAGACTGAAGCATAATTTTTTTCTTTCTTTTTTTTCCAAACATGTCTAATATGGAAATTTGTTTTGTATGACTATCTATATTTGTAATTTTTTCTAGCCTTCTCATGGTTGGGAAGGAAATAGGGAGAGGCAGAGAATTTGAAACTGAAAAAAGTCATTGTGCTTTAAAAAAAGGGGTGGTGGTAGAAATAGATTATTGGTCAGTCCACCCTGAATAGTATAGAGGAGCCAGTATAACACAGGTCTCCCCCAAAACTATTCCAACAAAGGCCTAGGAAGAACAGCAGACCAAATTGTGATGAGGAAAATCAAGGAAAAATCAGTAAGTCATTTTCCCACCCAGGTATGCAGAGGAAGATAGAGAGGTTTTGTGCACATTGGGGATGGAGAGTGACATATAGAGCCTTCTGCCTTGGAGACTGAACTGAGGCCTTCTGTTATGTCCCAGATATAGCAAGGTAGGGCTTAATGTTGTGTGAAGAGCAGAACCAGAAGTCATTTGGAAGGTCTGCCCATTTTACCCCACACTTGGTCCTCAGTTCCTATGAAGCTTGAGAAATGAACCTCTGCCTAGCACTGGTGGACCAAGGACAAGGAGCTATTGCAGACTTGAGGTCACTTACTGAAAAACGAGCAGGAACAGAAGCTAACAGCCGCTGTGTGGCTCTGACCATAGATCTGGGTCTGAGGTTCAATCACCATAACAGTATGAAGCCTTCAGCTGAGTAATGAAGACAAGGAACTCAGAGAACAGGAGACTCCACATGTAGTTCTTCATTCAAATTGCATAACCTGCTAGCTGTCTGACAGAGGGGGACCAACTTCAGTATATTGAAGCTATATCTAGTTGTTCACGTGAAGTTGTTCAAATTTGGGAAGTAAGGCTTGAAAAAAGACTAAACAAAATTTAGACTCTTTTCATAAAAATATCTTATGGTGACAGGTAGACTAAAGATCCAAACCTGTAAGAAGAGAATGACGCCAAAATGGCCATAAGCAAACCCTCCAAGAAAAACACAGCTTTATAGAAGTTCAACTAGAATACCTGGAAGAAACAAAGTAAGAGGTTTTCTTTTAAAGTTCAAAGTTATTTCACAAATAAAGTAAGGGTGCTAGAGGAAAGAATTAGAAAGGAGATGAGTGCTGTTGAGGAATGACTTGCAAAGAGATTTAACATTTTAGGAGAAGAATTATAAAATCTTAGTGAAAGAACAGACTCCTTGAAAATTGAAGTGAATTAAACAGGAGATAATGACTCTGAGAGACAAGAAATATTAAAATAAAATAAAAATACTGAAAAATAGAAGATGCATGGTGCCACATATCAAAAAAAGTAGACCTTGAAAACACATCAAGGAGAGAGAGTTTAAGAAGTGTTAAACTTGCTGAAATCCATGCCTTAATATGGAGCCTCTACATAACATTTCAACATATCATGAGAAAAAGCTATCCAAATTTCTTTGAAAAAGAGGCCAGAGTGAAAATAAACTCAGTTTAGTCACTACCTGTAACAAACTCTAAAAAAGAAAACACTATTAATGGCTACAACCCCAGAGTAAGTAAACAATACTGCAGGAAAGAATTAAGGTATATAGGAGTAACAGGAGCATACAAAAGAGTATGTAGCTACCTTTTCCATGGAGCTAGGAGATTAGAATGAAAACCAGGAAAAAATGTAAGAAAAATTAAATACATTATTGTAAAAGGCAAAAAATATAGGCTAATAAGCAAGAATAACCCAGTAAAACTGGGAGAAAAACATGTTTTTATAAGATAGGGGACTTTCAAGCATTCCTTGATGAAAAGAATGAAGTTAATTAAAAAATTTGAAATGCATACATGAGCATCAAGGGAAACAGTAAAAGGTAAATATGAGCAATCATAAGAGACTAAACATGGATGGACATTCCAAAGGGGCAAGGAAATAGTATATTTTAAGGAGTCATAAAAAGATTAAAATAAGACAGAGGGTCAGGAAATGTTTAGTATGTTTTGATGATTTTAAAAGAAGAAAGGAAAAAGAATGGAAAAGGAATGCAGAAAGGGAAAAAAGGGCAGGGAGGGTACAGGAAATTATCTCACATAATGATGGAGTTCAAGTAGAAGTTTATACAAAGAGGAAGAAGTGGGAGTATGAGTGATAATTGAACCCCATTTTTGTTTAAACTGGTCAAAGGAGGGAAGAATATATAGTCAGGTACAGAAATACATCTTCTTAAATCAGGAAACAGGAAAGAATAAGAGGTAGGGTAGATTCAGGGAAGAAGTAGTCATAAGCAAAACAAATTTAGCATCAGTGGATCACGAAGAGGGACATAAGAGGAAAGAAAGAAAAAAATGGTAAGAACCTGTGACTGGGCTCTGGGCAAGTGAAAGAAAACAGGGGACAGGGAAACAGCAGCAATTGTCTCAAGTGCAGAGCAATGATTCATGTTACCCACTGTTTCTTTGTAAAGAAGAAATAGGAAGAAAAGAAAAGGAAAGATATAAAAGAATCAGATGGAAATAGATAATTATCATAAGAGTGAATGTGAATGGAATAAACTCATCCATAAAATGGAAGAGGATAGTAGGAAGGATTTGAAAGCAGAATTCAACAGTATCTTATTTGTAAATAATAGACTTGAAACATAAACATTTATGCTGGGTGAAAATTAGGAACTGGAACAATATCTATTAAGCTTCAGCTGAAGTAAAAAATATGGAAGTAGAAATCATAATCTCAGTCAAGGCAAAAGAAAAAATAGACTTGGTTAAAAGAAATGGTGATATATGATGAAAAATAGTGAATGATTCAGAAAGGCATCATTGAGAATGAGTTAATAATGTTAACACTTAAACATAAAAACATCAAATGACATTTCATTTAAATAATAAAAAGAAAAGCTAAATGAATGTTTGGGGAAATGGCAGTAAAACTAATGAGGAATCTCAAGATACCCCTTTCAGACCTAGACAAATCTAACAAAAATATAGAAGAAAAAAATTAAGGAACTGAATAGAATTTTAGAAATTTAGATATGATAAAGCTCTGGTGATTACTAAATGGAAATAGAAAGGAGTATGCAGTCATCCCTCCATAGGATAGAGTTAGGGGCGCAGGGCCACCTCAAATGTGAAAAATCACGAATAAATCTAGGACCTACCCCTAACCTCTATTTTTAATAATTCTGGTCATATTTATTTAACACACAAAACAATAAAACAGTACAATGCACTTATAAAAAGTTGCACTTTCTGTGCAAGAGAGATTAGTATCTTGCACACTATGCAGAGTCTTTGCTGCTTCTTTGTAGTTGCAGCAACTGCTTCATGAATTTCCTTCTCCTACAAAAAGCACAAGATACAAAGATCACTGCTAGAGAATATAAGGTGACTTGAGTCTGGGTGGTAGAGAGGCAGAGGAGATGTTTCCAAAAAGGGTACATAGCTAGTAGTTCTTTAATGCACTGAAAGTTTTAAGAAAATTTAACTGTTTATTATATATATTTATATACATATAAATATATATAAAACTTTTGATAGTAAATTATAAAATAGATAAATAATTTAATAAATGAATTTTAATAAAATTTATGTGTTTATGACTTAGTAATTTTTGTAGTTTTCCACAGTACACCACAAATCTCCAAAAATGCCCATTTAATTATTGATGGTCAACCACAACCATAACTGTGAATGTAAAACATGTGAATGTCAAGGGATAATTGTATATATTTTTCAGCTGTGCACAGCATCTTTACAAAAAATGACCATGTTTATTAGGGCATTAAAACCTCACAAAAATAAAAAAAATACATCATTTATTAACTACAATAAAATATTATATTTAATGAAGGGAGACTGAAGAAATTATTAAAAATAATTGGAGCCTAAATAATTAATCACAAAGAATTGTTGATTTAAAGAACAAATCAGGGACAGGTAGGTGGCTCAGTGAGTAGAGCACTGGCCCTGGAATCAGGAGGACCTGAGTTCAAATCTGGCCTCATACATTTGACACATGTACTAGCTGCGTGACCTTGGGCAAGTCACTTAACCCTAATTGCCCTGCCTTCCCCCACCAAAAAAAAAGGAAGAACAAATCATATATATATATAATGGTATATGATTTCCTTAGAGAAGCACAAAACTAAAAATTAAAACAGTGAATAAGTCTACATAAATCATTAGTGTTTCTAATTTCTAGGCATTCTAATGTACTATTTGTGGAATTGTGAATTGGTCCTGGCATTCTGAAAGGCAATTTGGATACCCTTTGATCTACACATACTATAGTAGGCCCATATCTCAAAGAGATTAAAGAAAGAAGACCTATAGTTGGAAAAACATTTGTAGAAGGCCTTTTGTTTGGTAGCAAATAGCTAGAAATTAGTGACATGCCTGGCAATTGGACAATGGAGGAAGACATTATGATATATTAATTAGTGGAATATTAATTAGTGGAATGTAGGGGAAGACTTGTACATACTGATGTAGTCTGATGTGAAGAGAATTGGGAAAAATAGTTCATGCAGTAGCAGCAACCATATAAAGGTAAACAACTCTGACAATCTTAAACCTTTAACAAGTCAAGTGACCAACCATGATTCCAGAGGAATGTTCCATGATAAATCATACTACTATCCACCTCATGACAGAAATGATGGACTCAGGGTGAGATTGAGAATATATTTTTTGACATGTTCAATTTAGGAATTTGTTTTGCTTTGCAATGTATGTTTATTTCAGGTGTTTTCTTTGTATTTGTCTCAGTGGGGGAAAAGTGAGAAAAAAGAAAATAGATTTTTGTTAATTAAAAAAGTAGATTTTTAAAAGATAGAACTTACAGATGTTACATGTATGCTTTGGACTCACTTTCTCAGAGCAAGACTGGCTACATCTCCCCCTTAAGATTGTACAGGGCGGGTGGAGCCAAGATGGAGGCTGGAAAGCAGGGATTAGTGTGAGCTCCCCACCAGGTGCCTCCAAATACCTATAAAAAATGGCTCCGAACCAATTCTAGAACTGTAGAACCCACAAAATAGCAGAGGGAAGCAGGGATGCAGCCCAGGACAGCCTGGATGGTTGCTGGATGAGGTCTATTGGGCATGAAGCTGGGAGTGGAGCAGAGCAGAGCCCACCATGGGGGGCAGCAGGACCAACCAGACCTGGAGCCTGGCGGAACAGGCCCTAGCACCCTGAATGAGTGAGCTGAGGCAGTTACCAGACTTCTCAACCCACAAACACCAAAGACAACAGAAAAAAGTTAGTGGGAAAAGCTGCGGGGATCAGAGTGAAAAGAGTTTGGTTCAGCCACAGCCTTGGGGGCAGTGGGGGTAGTGCAGCTAAGGAACTATAGCTGCAGTTGCTTCTGGCCCCAAGCCCACCTGGTGGGAGGAATTAAGTGGTGGATCAGAGCAGGAGTGCAGAGCCAGCTTAAGATCTGAGTCAGGTCCAGGCTGGTGGTTATTGCAGAAGGAGGAGTGCTGGTGTGGCAGAGCTGGCTGTAAAGAAATAACTCTGAAAACAGCGGCCCATTCCCTCAAGCTTAGAGCAAAGTACTCTCTACTCTGCAAGCAGTCATACCCTTCTGAAAAACTCAAGGGTCAAGTAAGTTGGCTGGGAACATGGCCAGGCAGAAAAAACACACCCAGATTCAGTCTCAGACTTTGGAATCTTTCTTTGGTGACAAAGAAGACCAAAACATATAGCCAGAAGTCAACAAAGTGCAAGAGCCTACAACAAAAGCCTCCAAGAAAAACATGAACTGGTCTCAGGCCATGGAAGAGCTCAAAAAGGATTTGGAAAAGCAAGTTAGAGAAGTAGAGGAAAAATTGGGATGAGAAATGAGAATGATGCGAGAAAATCACGAAAAACAAGTCAATGACTTGCTAAAGGAGACCCCCAAAAATACTGAAAAAAAAAATTGAAGAAAACAACACCTTAAAAAATAGACTAACTCAGACTTCCGGGGGCAGAGGCAAGATGGCGGCTGGAAAGCAGTGAGCTCCTCGCTGAGTCCCTCCAAAAACCTATAAAAAATGTCTCTGAACCAATTCTAGAACTGAAGAACCCACAAAACAGCAGAGGGAAGCAGGGCTCTTTCACAACATGAGTATTGTGGAAGGGTTATACATAATGATACGCATGTGGCCTATGTTGAATTGCTTAACTTCATAGGGAGGTGGGTGGGTGGGAAGGGAAGAGGGGAGAGAATTTGGAACTCAAAGTTTTAAAAACAGATGTTCAAAAACAAAAAAAAAAGTTTTTTCATGCATCTAGAAAATAAGATACACAGGCAATAGGGTGTAGAAATTTATCTTGCCCTACAAGAAAGGAAGGGAAAAGGAGATGGGAGAGGAGTGGGGTGACAGAAGGGAGGGCTGAATGGGGAACAGGGCAATCAGAATATACGTCATCTTGGAGTGGGAGGGAGGGTAGAAATGGGGAGAAAATTTGTAATTCACACTGTTGTGAAAATCAATGCTGAAAACTAAATATGTTAAATAAATAAATTTAATAAAAAATTAAAAATAGACTAACTCAAATGGCAAAAGAGCTCCAAAAAGCCAATGAGGAGAAGAATGCCTTGAAAGGCAGAATTAGCCAAATGGAAAAGGAGGTCCAAAAGACCACTGAAGAAAATACTACTTTAAAATTAGATTGGAGCAAGTGGAAGCTAGTGACTTTATGAGAAATCAAGATACTATAAAACAGAACCACAGGGATGAAAAACTGGAAGACAATGCCAAATATCTCATTGGAAAAACCACCAACCTGGAAAATAGATCCATGAGAGAGAATTTAAAAATTATTGGACTACCTGAAAGCCATGATCCAACAAAGAGCCTAGATATCATCTTTCAAGAAATTGTCAAGGAGAACTGCCCTGATATTCTAGAGCCAGAGGGTAAAATAGAAATTGAAAGAATCCACTGATTGCCTCCTCAAAGAGATCCCATAAAAGAAAACTCCTAGGAATATTGCCACCAATTCCAGAGGTCCCAGGTCAAGGAGAAAATACTGCAAGCAGCCAGAAAGAAACCATTTGAGTACTGTGGAAAAACAATCAGGATAATACAGGATCTAGTAGCTTCCACATTAAGGGATCAAAGGGGTTGGAATATGATATTCTGGAAGTCAATGGAGCTAGGATTAAAACCGAGAATCACCTACCCAGCAAAACTGAGTATCATACTCCAAGGCAAAATATAGATTTTCAATAAAATAGAGGACTTTCAAGCTTTCTCAGTGAAGACCAGAGCTGAATAGAAAATTTGACTTTGAAACACAAGAATCAAGAGAAGCATGAAAGGGTAAAGAAGAAAGAGAAATCATAAGGGACTTACTAAAGTTGAACTGTTTTGCTTACATTCCTACATGGAAAGATGATGCGTATGATTCATGAGACCTCAGTGTCAGAGTAGCTGAAAGGAATATGCATATGTATGTATGTGTATATATATATATATATATATATATATATATATATATATATACACACATATATATATATGTGTGTGTGTGTGTGTGTGTAAGTATATATATATATATATATACATATATATATATATGTGTGTGTGTGTGTGTGTGTATGTATATATGTATGTGTATATATATATAGAGAGAGAGGGCACAGGGTGAGTTGAATATGAAGAGATGATATCTAAAAAAATAAAATCAAATTAAGGGATAAGAGAGGAATATATTGAGAGAAGGAGAAAGGGAGAGATAGAATGGGGTAAATTATCGTGCATTAAAGTGGCAAGAAAAAGCAGTTCTGTAGGAAGTGAAGAGGGGGCAGGGCAGGAGGAATGAGTAAATCTTGCTCTCATTGGATTTGACCTGAGGAGGGAATACCATACACACTCAATTGGGTATCTTACCCCATAGGAAAGAAGGAGGAAGAAGATAAGAAAGGGGGGGTCGGGACGGGGGGGGGGGAGTGGAGCCAAGATGGTGGCTGGAAAGCAGGGACTAGTGTGAGCTCCCCACCGAGTCCCTCCAAAAACCTATAAAAATGGATCTGAACCAATTCTAGAACTGCAGAACCCACAAAACAGCAGAGGGAAGCAGGGCTCCAGCCCAGGACAGCTTGGATGGTCTCTGGGTGAGGTCTATCCCACACGGACCTGGGACCTGGGAGCTGGGAGCGCAGCAGAGCAGAGCCCAATGGGAGCAGCTCGGACCAACCAGAACAGGAGCTGGGCGGAGCGGGCCCTAGTGCCCTGCGGCAGTTACCAGACTTCTCAACCCACAAACACCAAAGACACCAGAGAAGGTTAGTGGGAAAAGCTGTGGGAGTGGAAGGAGTTCCTGGTTCGGCCACCACCCCTGGGGCAGTGGAGGTGGGGCAGCTACAGCTGCTGTTGCTTCTGGCCCCAGGCCCACCTGGTAGGAGGAATTAAGTGGCAGATCAGAGCAGGAGTGCACAGCCTGCTGAAGATCTAAGCCCAGTCTGGACTGGGGGTTCTTGGGGAAGGAGGAGTGCTGGTGTGGCAGAGCTGGCGCATCCCCCCCAAAGGTGGAACATAGAACACTTTAGTCTATGAGCAGTCGTACCCCACTGAAAAACTCAAGGGTCAAGTTAGTTGGTTGGGAATATGGCCAGGCAGCGAAAACACACCCAGATTCAGTCTCAGACTCTGGATTCTTTCTTTGGTGACAAAGAAGACCAAAACATACAGCCTAAAGAAGTCAACAAAGTGCAAGAGCCTACACCAAAAGCCTCCAAGAAAAACATGAACTGGTTCCAGGCCTTGGAAGAGCTCAAAAAGGATTTGGAAAAGCAAGTTAGAGAAGTAGAGGAAAAATTGGGAAGAGAAATGAGAAGGATGGGAGGAAACCATGAAAAACAAGTCAATGACTTGCTAAAGGAGACCCAAAAAAATCCTGAAAAATACACTGAAGGAAACAACACCTTAAAAAATAGACTAACTCAAATGGCAAAAGAGCTCCAAAAAGCCAATGAGGAAAAAAATGCCTTGAAAGGCAGAATTAGCCAAATGGAAAAGGAGGTTCAACAGACCACTGAAGAAAATACTACCTTAAAAATTAGATTGGAGCAAGTGGAAGCTAGTGAGTTTATGAGAAATCAAGATTATAAAACAGAATCAAAGCAATGAAAAAATGAAAGACAATGTGAAATATCTCATTGGAAAAACCACTGACCTGGAAAATAGATCCAGGAGAGATAATTTAAAAATTATTGGACTACCTGAAAGCCATGATCAAAAAAAGAGCCTAGATATCATCTTTCAAGAAATTGTCAAGGAGAACTGCCCTGATATTCTAGAGCCACAGGGCAAAATAGAAATTGAAAGAATCCACCGATCGCCTCCTCAAACAGATCCCAAAAAGAAATCTCCTAGGAATATTGTTACCAAACTCCAGAGCTCCCAGATCAAGGAGAAAATACTGCAAGCAGCCAGAAACAAACAATTTGAGTATTGTGGATACACAATTAGAATAATCCAAGATCTGGCAGCTTCTGCATTAAGAGACTGAAGGGCTTGGAATACGATATTCTGGAGGTCAATGGAGCTAGGATTAAAACCAAGAATCACCTACCCAGCAAAACTGAGTGTCATGCTCCAAGGCAAAATATGAATTTTCAATAAAATAGAGGACTTTCAAGCTTTCTCAGTGAAAAGACCAGAACTGAATAGAAAATTTGACTTTGAAACACAAGAATCAAGAGAAGCATGAAAAGGTAAAGAAGAAAGAGAAATCTTAAGGGACTTACTAAAGTTGAACTGTTTTGTTTACATTCCTACATAGAAAGATGATGTGTATGATTCATGAGACCTCAATATCATAGTAGCTGAAAGGAATATGCATATATATATATGTTTTTGTATATATATATATATATATGTGCATGTGTGTATACATGTATGTGTGTGTGTGTGTGTGTGTGTGTGTGTGTGTGTGTGTATATATATACACATAGAGAGACAGAGAGAGAGAGAGGACACAGGGTGAGTTGAAGATGAAGGGAAGATATCTAAAAGAAATAAAATCAAATTAAGGGATGAGAGAGGAATATATTGAGAGAGGGAGATAGGGAGAGATAAAATGATAGAATGGGGTGGATTATCTTGCATAAAGGTGGCAAGAGGAAGCAGTTCTGCGGGAGGAGGGGAGAGGGCAGGTGAGGGGGGAATGAGTGAATCTTGATCTCATCAAATTTGGCCTGAGGAGGGAATACCATATATACTCAATTGGGTATCTTACCTCACAGAAAAGAAGAGGGAAGAAGATAAAAAAAATGGGGGGGATGATGCAGGGGAGGGCAGATGGGCATGGAGGTAATAAAAAACAAACACTTTGGAAAGGGGACAGGGTCAAGGGAGAAAATTCAATAAAGGGGGATGGGTTGGGAAGGAGCAAAATATAGTCTTTCACAACATGAGTATTGTGGAAGGGGTATACATAATGATACACATGTTGCCTATGTTGAATTGCTTGACTTCTTAGGGAGGGTGGGTGGGAAGGGAAGAGGGGAGAGAATTTGGAACTCAAAGTTTTAAAAACAGATGTTCAAAAACAAAAAAAAAAAGTTTTTGCATGCAACTAGAAAATAAGATACACAGGCAATGGGGCGTAGAAATTTATCTTGCCCTACAAGAACAGAAGGGAAAAAGGGATGGGAGGGGAGTGGGGTGACAGAAGGGAGGGCTGAATGGGGAACAGGGCAACCAGAATATATGTCATCTTGGAGTGGGGGGGAGGGTAGAAATGGGGAGAAAATTTGTAATTCAAACTCTTGTGAAAATCAATGCTGAAAACTAAATATGTTAAATAAATAAATTTAAGGGGGGCGGAGCCAAGATGGCGGCTGGTAAGCACGGACTACAGTGAGCTCCGTACCCGAGTCCCTCCAAAAACCTATAAAAATGGCTCTGAACCAATTCTAGAACGGCAGAACCCACAGAACAGCAGAGGGAAGCAGAGCTCCAGCCCAGGACAGCCTGGATGGTCTCTGGGTGAGCTCTATTCCACACGGAGCTGGGAGCAGGGAACGGAGTGGAGCAGAGCCCAGCCTGAGCGGCGTGGACGATCCAGACCAGAAGCCGGGCGGAGGGGGCCCTAGCGCCCTGAATATGTGAGCTGCGGCAGTTACCAGACCCCTCGACCCACAAACACCAAAGACTGCGGAGAAGGTTAGTGGGAAAAGCTGCGGGAGTGGAAGGAGTTCGCGGTTCGGCTTCCAGCCCCGGGGGCAGCGGAGGTGGGGCAGCTACAGCTGTTGTTACTTCCGGCTCCAGGCCCACCTGGTGGGAGGAATTAAATGGTGGATCACAGCAGGGGTGCACAGCCTGCCGAAGATCTGAGCCCAGCCTGGACTGGGGGTCCTTGGGGAAGGAGGAGTGCGGCTCTGACAGAGCTGGCACCTCCCCCCCAAACATAGAACATAGAACTCTGTAATCTACAAGCAGTCATACCCCACTGAAAAACTCAAGAGTCAAGTTAGTTGGTTGGGAATATGGCCAGGCAGCGAAAACGCACCGAGATTCAGTCTCAGACTTTGGATTCTTTCTTTGGTGACAAAGAAGACCAAAACATACAGCCTAAAGAAGACAACAAAGTCATAGAGCCTACAACCAAAGCCTCCAAGAAAAACATGAACTGGCCCCAGGCCATAGAAGAACTCAAAAAGGATTTGGAAAAGCAAGTTAGAGAAGTAGAGGAAAAATTGGGAAGAGAAATAAGAAGGATGCGAGAAAACCATGAAAAACAAGTCAATGACTTGCTAAAGGAGACCCAAAAAAATACTGAAAAATACACTGAAGAAAACAACACCTTAAAAAATAGACTAACTCAAATGGCAAAAGAGCTCCAAAAAGCCAATGAGGAGAAGAATGCCTTGAAAGGCAGAATTAGCCAAATGGAAAAGGAGGTCCAAAAGACCACTGAAGAAAATACTACTTTAAAAATTAGATTGGAGCAAGTGGAAGCTAGTGACTTTATGAGAAATCAGGATATTATAAAACAGAACCAGAGGAATGAAAAAATGGAAGACAATGTGAAATATCTCCTTGGAAAAACCACTGACCTGGAAAATAGATCCAGGAGAGATAATTTAAAAATTATTGGACTACCTGAAAGCCATGATCAAAAAAAGAGCCTAGATACCATCTTTCAGGAAATTATCAAGGAGAACTGCCCTGATATTCTAGAGCCACAGGGCAAAATAGAAATTGAAAGAATCCATCGATCGCCTCCTCAAATAGATCCCAAAAAGAAATCTCCTAGGAATATTGTTGCCAAATTCCAGAGCTCCCAGATCAAGGAGAAAATACTGCAAGCAGCCAGAAAGAAACAATTTGAGTATTGTGGAAACCCAATCAGAATAACCCAAGATCTGGCAGCTTCTACATTAAGAGATCGAAGGGCTTGGAATGGGATATTCCGGAGGTCAATGGAGCTAGGATTAAAACCTAGAATCACCTACCCAGCAAAACTGAGTATCATGTTCCAAGGCAAAATATGGACTTTCAATAAAATAGAGGACTTTCAAGCTTTCTCAGTGAAAAGACCAGAACTGAATAGAAAATTTGACTTTCAAACACAAGAATCAAGAGAAGCATGAAAAGGTAATCAAGAAACGGAAATTGCAAGGGACTTACTAAAGTTGAACTGTTTTGTTTACATTCCTACATGGAAAGATGATGAGTATGATTCATGAGACCTCCGTATTAGGGTAGTTGAAGGGAATATGCATATATATATATATATATATGTGCATATATATATGTTTATGTATATATATAAGTGAATGTGTATGTATGTATGTATCTATGTGTATATGTATGTATGTGTATGTATGTGCATATATATATATGTAAAAGAGAGAGAGCAGACACAGGGTGAGTTGAGGATGAAGGGAAGATAGCTAAAAGAAATAAAATGAAATTAAGGGATGAGAGAGTAACATACTGAGAGAGGGAGATAGGGAGAGATAGAATGGGGTGGATTATCTCGCATAAAGGTGGCAAGAGGAAGCAGTTCTATGGGAGGAGGGGAGAGGGCAGGTGAGGGGGGAATGAGTGAACCTTGCTCTCATCAGATTTGGCCTGAGGGGGAATACCATACATACTCAGTTGGGTATCTTACCCCACAGGAAAGAAGAGGGAGGAAGATAAAAAAAAAAATAAAAGGCGGGGGGATGATGGAGTGGAGGGCAGATGGGGGTGGAGGTAATCAAAACAAACACTTTGGAAAGGGGACAGGGTCAAGGCAGAAAATTCAATAAAGCGGGATGGGTTGGGAAGGAGCAAAATGTAGTTAGCCTTTCACAACAGGAGTATTGTGGAAGGGTTATACATAATAATACATGTGTGGCCTAGGTTGAATTGCTCAACTTCTTAGGGAGGGTGGGTGGGAAGGGAAGAGGGAAGGGAATTTGGAACTCAAAGTTTTAAAATCAGATGTTCAAAAACAAAAAAAGTTTTTGTATGCAACTAAAAAATAAGATACACAGGCAATGGGGCGTAGAAATTTATCTTGCCCTACAAGAAAGGAAGGGAAAAGGGGATGAGAGGGGAGGGGGGTGATAGAGGGGAGGGCTGACTGGGGAACAGGGCAACCAGAATATAAGCCATCTTGGAGTGGGGGGGGAGGGCAGAAATGGGGAGAAAATTTGTAATTAAAACTGTTGTGAAAATCAATGTTGAAAACCAAATATGTTAAATAAATAAATTGCATTAAAAAAAAAAATAAATAAATAAATTTAAAAAAGTTAAAAAATAAAAAGACAGACATACACAAAAAAAGAAAGGGGGGATGATAGAAGAGAGGGCAGACAGGGGGAGGAGGTAATCAAAAACAAATACTTTTAAAAAGGGGCGGGGTCGAGGGAGAAAATTCAATAAAGGGGGATAGGTTAGGAAGGAGCAAAACATAGTCTTTCACAAAATCAGTATTTTGGAAAGGTTTTACATAATGATATGCATGTGGCCTATGTTGAATTGCTTGCCTTCTTAGGGAGCGTGGGCGGGAGGGAAGAGGGGAGAAAAGTTGGAACTCAAAGTTTTAAAAACAAATGTTCAAAAACAAACAAAAAAAAAGTTTTTGCATGCAACTAGGAAATAAGATACACAGGCAGTGGGGCGTAGAAATTTATCTTGCCCTACAAGAGAAGAAGGGAAAGCGGAATGGGAGGGGAGTGGGGTGACAGAAAGGAGGGCTGACTGGGGAATGGGGCAACCAGAATATATGCCATCTTGGAGGGTAGAAATGGGGAGAAAATTCGTAATTCAAACTCTTGTGAAAATCAATGCTGAAAACCAAATATATTAAATAAATTAAATTTAAAAAAAATTATAATTGGGCAAGTGGAAGCTAATGATTCCATGAGACATCAAGAATCAAGCAAAAAAAATCAAAAGAATGAAAAAAATAGGAGAAAATGCAAAATATCTCAATGGAAAAACAACTAATCTGGAAAATAGATTCAGGAGAGATAATTGAACAATCAATGGACTACCTGAAAGCCTTAATCAAAAGGATGACCTGGACATCATACTTCAATAATTATCAAAGAAAACTGCCTTGATAACTTAGAACCAGAGGGTAATCTAGACACACATCAAAAAAAATCCATTGATCACCTCCAGAAAGATCCGAAAATAAAAACTCTAAGTAACATTATACTCAAATTCCAGAACTTCCAGGCCAAGGAAAAAATATTACAAGCATCCACAAAGAAACGATTCAAATATCAGGGAGTCACAGTCAGGATTATACAGGACTTAGCAGCTGCAACATTAAAGGGTCAGAAAACATGGAACATGATGTTCTGGAAGGCAAAGAAGCTAGGAATGTGACCAAGAATCATATACCAGGTGAAATTGAACATAATCCTTAAAGGGAAAAAATGGTCATTCAATTAAATAGAAAGCTTTCAAGGTTTCATGAGGAGAAGACCAGAGCTGAAAAAAAATTTTGATTTTCAACATGAAGACTAAAGAGAAGAATAAAAAGGTAAGAAGGAAAGAGAAAACATAAGGAATTCAGTAATGCTAAACTGTCTACATTCTTACATGGAAAGATGGTACTTGTAATTCTTAAGAATTGTATCACTAATAGTGCAGTTAGAAACAGTATACATAGAGGGCCTAGGTATAAGGGGAATTTGAGGGGGTGATATAAAAATTAAGGGGTTAGAGGATTATACTGAGAGCAGAAGGAGGGGAGAGGTGGAATAAGGTAAATTATCTCACATGAAGAGTTGTGACAGACCTATTACAGTTGAGGGGAAAATTGGAGGCTGGGCAGTGGACATTGGCTGAACCTTACTCTTACAGAATTGGCTCAAAGAGGGAATAACATACACAGTCAGTTTGGCATAGAAATCTATCTTACCCTATAGGGAAATAGGAGAGGAAGAGGTTAAGTAATATTGAGGGTGAATAACTTAAAGAAGGGAGAGAAGATTGGGGGAGGTGGTGGTCAGAAGCAAAATACTGGTGAGGAGGGACAGGGTGAAAGGAGAAAGAGGACAAATGGAAGGAAAAATAGGATGGAGGGAAAGACACAGTTAGCAATCATAAATGTGAATGTGAATGTGATGAACTCTTATAAAATGGCAGTGAATAGCAGAGTGCGTAAAAAATCAGAATCCAACAATGTGTTGTTTACAAGAAACACATCTGAAGCAGAGAGACATGCACAGAGTATAGGTAACAGGCTGGAGCAGAATCTGTTGTGCTTTAGCTGAAGTTTAAAAAAAAAAGCAGGGGTAGACTCATGATCTCAGACAAAGCAAAGGCAAAAATAGATCTAATTAAAAGAGATAAAGAGGGAAACTACATTTTGCTAAAAGGTACCATAGAGAATGAAGTAATATCAATTTTAAGTGTATGTATATGAAGCGGTATAGCATCCAAATTCTTAATGGAGAAATTAAGTGAGATATAGGAAGAAATAGACGGTAAAAGTATATTAGTGAGGGACCTCAACTGTTTCCTCTCAGAAGCTTATAGATCCAACCAAAATATTAACAAGAAAGAAATTAAGGAGGTATATAAAATTTTAGAAAAGTTAGATATGATAGACCTTTGGAGAAAACTGACTGGGGATAAAAAGAGTATGCCTTTTGCCTGCTGCATGTGGCACCTAAACAAAAATTGAGTATGGATTAGGTCATAAACCCTCAAAATCAGAAGTAGAAATGCAGAAATATTAAATGCATCCTTCCCAAATCATAATGCAACAAAATGACATTCAAGAAAGGGCAGTGGAATTAAAAATGAATTAGAAACTAAATCTAATCCTAAATAATAAATGGTTCAAAAAACAAATCATAGAAGGAATCATTATTTTCATTAAAGGAAATGACAACAGTTGAGACAGTATACCAAATTTGTGGGATGCAGCCAAAGCAGTAATTAGAGGAAAATTTATTTCTCTAAATTGAGCACAAACTTGGAAATCCAGAAAATCAAAGATGAAATTAATAAAACTAAAGGAAGACTATTGAGCTAATAAATAAAACTAGAAATTGCTTTTATGAAAAAACCACCAATAAGATAGATAAACCATTGGTTAATTTGATTAAAAAAAAGAAAGAAAAAAAATCAAATATCCAGTATCAAGAATAAAAAGGGTGAATTTACTACCAATGAAGAAGAAATTAAAGCAATCATTAGGAAATATTTTGCCCAATTATATTTCAATAAATCTGACAAGCTGAGCAAAATTGATGAATATTAATGGAAATATGAATTACTCAGATTAACAGAAGAGGAAATAGAATATCTAAATAGCCCCATCTTAGAAAAAGAAATTCAACAAGTCACAAATGAACTCCCTAGGAAAAGAATCCCCAGAGACAGATGGGTTCACAGGTAAATTCTACTAAACATTTAAAGAGCAATTAGTCCCAATGCTATATAAATTATTTGGAAAAAATAAGTGAAGTCCTACAAAATTCCTTTTATGACACAAATATGATACTGATTCCTAAGCCAGGAAGAGCTAAAACAGAGAAATAAAACTACAGATCAGTTTCCCTAATGAATATTGATGCACAAGTATTAAATAAAATACTAGCAAGGAGATTACAGCAATATATCATATCATGCACTATGACCAGGTGGGATTTATACCAGGAATGTAAGGTTGATCCAATATTAGGGAAACTATCAGCATAATTGACTATCAATAACAAAACCAACAGAAATCATGTGATTGTCTTAATAGATGCTAAAAAAGCTTTTGACAGAATACAGTACCTATTCCTATTAAAAACACTAGGGTGCATAGGAATAAAGGGAGCTTTCTTTAAAACGATAAGTGTTATCTATCTAAACCATTAGCCAAGCATTATCTGTAATGGAGATAAGCTAGAAGCCTTTCTAATAAGGTCAGGTGTGAAGCAAGGGTGCCCATTTTCACCACTATTATTCAGTATTGTACTAGAAATGTTAGCTATAGCAATAAGAGAAGAAAAAGAAATGGAAGGAATTAGAATATGCAATGAGGAAACAAAACTATCTGCAGATGAATCAACTAAAACACTACTTGAAATAATTAATAACTTAAGCCAGGTTGCAGGATATGGAATAAATCCACATAAATCATCAGGATTTCTACATATAACAAATAAACTCTAGCAGCAACAGACAGAGAAATTGCACTAAAAATAATATATAAATAATATATAAAAACAATATAAAATACTTGGGAGTCTACCTGCCAAGACAAAGCCAGGAACTATATGAACAAAATTACAAAACACTTTTCACACCAATAAAGTCAGATCTAAACAACTGGAAAAATATCAGTTGCTCATGGGTAGGCAATAAAAATTACAATTCTGCCTAATTTGCTAATTTACTTATTCAGTGACATACCAATCAAACTACCAAAAAATTATTTGATAGAGCTAGAAAAAAACAACAACCAGAATTCACCTGGAAGAAAAGGTCAAGAATGTCAAGGGAATTTATGAAAAAATTTCAAATAAAAGTGGCCTAGCTGTACCAGACCTCAATCTTTATTATAAAGTTGTAATCAGAACTGTCTGGTACTGGCTAAGAAATGGAGTGGTGAATTAATAGAATAGATTGGGTACACAGGACACAGAACTAAATGATGATAGTAACTTACTATTTTATAAACCCAAAGACCCCAGCCTCTGGGATAAGAACTCACTATATGACAAAAACTGCTGGGAAAACTGGAAAACAATATAGTCCAACATGTACACATATTTTTGTGTGTATGTGATCCAGCTAATGATCAGGCTTTGTGATGGTATTGACTTTTGTGCCCATAAAAATAGTACTAATACAAAAAGAAGCCATCTCAAAAAAATCTTGCTCAAAAATATTTCATGGTACAATTCATATTTTTGTACCTTTGACTATTAAAGATTAAAATAATATACAATAACTCAGTTTTAGAAATTAATCTTAACTTTTCTTGTTAGATGGAGTGGGAGCCACATCAGATGGGGTCAGCCATTCCGACTAAGGCATGTAACAACAGGGAAATACTTAAGTCTCATGGATGACAAAAGCCTTCTACTCATGAACAAAGAGAAAGCTGATGTCAAATCAACAGCATTTAGTTTCCGGTCTTCTAAGGTAAGAAACAATTTTACTATGCTAATCATTGTTTCTCTTAACTCCTTGAGTTTTTTCATTCATCAGAGGTTTTTGATTCTATGACTTTGGAAAACTTAAGAAAATTATGTAAATATATTTGAAAGTATATCACCAAATTCCCAGTTTATTTACTGTGGAACCCATTTCTTCAATTAGTGAAGTCCAGGTAGGAACTCTCTACAGAGTTTCAAGTGTTCTTAATTGTCTGCAAAGACCACATTCCTTCTGTATGCTACTACTACTACAACTACTACTACTACTACTACTACTACTACTACTACTACTACCACTACCACTACTATTACTGCTATTACTAGTGCTGCCTGGTCTGTTACTCTGCATACATACATACATGCATGCATGTATACATAAATATGTATGTATATATACATATAGATATAGCATCATTTTCTATTCATGTTTTGTTTAATGAAAGCAAAACATTATCTTTCTGCCCTGAAATACCATTCAGAGCAATTTTTTCCTAAAATTATGATTCTGCTATCCTCCTATATTTACTGTCAGAATGCTATATGAGACTCATCTTACTAAATGTCATATATATGAGTTTACTTCTGCATAATTCACAAGTATTTTCCTTATATTCTTTATTATATATGAATTCAAGTTGCAGATATAGTATTTTTTCACTTGGATTCCTGGGAGTCAGGAAGATGTGTGTTGAAACTAAATAGGCTTGTTGTGCAGTTTTGTCTGATTCTGTGACCCCATTATGGGTTTTCCTGGCCAAGATACTAGGGTGGTTTATCATTTCCTTCTCCAGTGGATTAAGACAAACAGAGGTTAAGTGACTTGTCTAGGGTCACACAGCTGCTAAGTGTCTTAGGCCAGATTTGAACTCAGCCTTCCTGACTCTAGGCCCAATGGTTTATCCACTGAGCCACCTAGCTGCCTCAAATATTAGGCTACTGTGCTTGTTTGTTTTTATATTTTTGGTCCTAATCTGTTCCACTGATTGACTTTTCTATTTCTTAAATAATACTAAATCATTTTGATGATTAATGCTCTATATTATGGTTTTAAATGTCTTATAGGCAGGTCTTATTAATTCTTGAGATTCTTGGCCTTTTGTTCCTCCAAAAGAACTTTATTATAATTTTTTTCTAGTTTGATTAAGTGTTCCTTTGATTGTTTAATTGGTGTGCCATTGAACAAGCAACTTACTTAGGTAGTCTTGTGGTTTTCTTAATATGGCCCGCCCATGAGCAATTGATATTTCTTAAGTGATTTTGATGTTAGTAAAAGGTATTTTGTAGTTGTAGTAACATAGCTGCTATGTGTCTCTTGGCAGTGTTTCATACATTCTATGGTTATTTTAAATGGGATTTTCTTTCTATGTATCTCTTCTGGGTTTTGTTGGCAAAATAGAGAAAAAACTAATTATTTATGCCAAATAAAAACAATAAATATTTATCAAATGCCTACTTTGTGCCAGACATGGTAGGGGATACAAAGAAAGTGCTAACTATGACAGTCCCTGCCCTCAAATACTCAAAATCTAATGGGGGAAGACAACATTTAAAAAAAGAAACTGAAAAGCAAGTGGTGGGGGAAGGTTACTTGGCTCAGGTGCCTGAAGCCTGGATGGGAAATAATTTGAGGAAGTGTGAATTACAGAGTTGAATTCATCTTGCAGAATTACACATTTCTAAATATCATGAAATCCAGACCAGCTGAGTGGGTAATGCCAAAGTGAATTCCCTGGGTGACCTCTTCAAATAGAGGTCCCTGATGTCCACTGCTGGCCCACCATCCCCATCCCTACTCTTCCTGACCCTTCCAACCAGAGGGAGAGTAGGAACCTCAGGGCAGCAGATTTTAAAGGTTTTAAGATGTGAGTTTCAGAGTTGATTTTGTTTTGTAGAGTAATGAGTTTTTGGAAATAAAGAAATCCAGGTGATAAACCAAGTGGGGATATGGGTTTATTTTATATTTAATTTTATCTCATGTAAACTTACCAAAGTTATTTTTTAATTAATTTTGGTTGACTCTCTGAGGTTCTCTAAATACATATATATGTATATATGTATATATATATATATATATATATATATATATATATATATATATATATATATATATATATATATACGTATGTATGTATACACACACACACACACACACACCTATATATATATGATCTACAGAAATCAATAATCTTGTCAATTATACTGTGCTTAACTCCCTTAATTTCTTTTTCTTCTTATAGCTAATATTTTGAGCTGTATACCAAATAATGTTGATAAGGGACATCTTTGCCTTCCTTACCCCTACTTTTATTGGAAAAGTCTCTAATGTATCCCCATTATGGATAATGATAGCTCTTGGTTTTAGATAGATAATACTTATTGTATTAAGGAAAGATCTGTTTATACCTGTGCTTTCTAATGTTTATTTTTAAATAGGAGTGGTTGTTACATCTAGTCAAAATTTATTCTGCATCTATTGATATAATCACAAGATTTTTGTTATTATTATTTTGTTATCATTAATATGTCTATACTGAGCCAACCCTGCATTCTTGAAATCCAACATGGTCATAGAGTATAATCTTTGTGATATATTGCTACAGAATCTTTGCTAATAAAATTTTACATCAATAGGATCATGCTAGGTCTAAAAAAAGAAAATAATCCCAGTTGAGGACCTTACATTCTAATGTGAAAGACAAGGATAGATAGATAGACAGACAGACAAACAGACATTGTAAAATTTTACGTCAATATTAATTAGGGATATTAGCCTAAAATTTTCTCTGCTTAGAGTCTCCAGTTTAAGTAAGACCATTGTATTTGTTTCATAGAAATTTGTAGAAACCCTTATTTCTAGTATTTTTTATATAGTCATATAATAATGGAATTAATTACTCTTTAAATGTTTGATAAAATTTGCTTGTAAATCCAACTGGTCCTAGTGTTCCTTTCTTTGGGAATTCATTTATGACTTACAGTTTAATTTTTTAAAATTGAGATATATATATATATAAATATCTACACACACACACACACACACACACATATATCCTCTGTTTCTGTTTGCATTTTTGTAAATATCCATTTAATTTAGATTTCCAATTTTATTGAAATATTGAGGAAAATAGTTTCTTATAATTTATTTCATTTTTTATTACTTGTGACTTTATTTTTTTGCTTATTATACTGTTAATTTAGTTTTCCTCTTTTTGCAAATCAAATTAGGTAGTAACTTGTCTATTTTATTGTTTTTATCTGTTCCTAGTTTTGATATTTTATTTTGAGTGTTTTTTCTTTTAGTTTACTTAATATTTATAAAGTGTTTTTTTCCAAATTATTGTTTTTCTAGGCTATTTTTAGTTATATGCCCAATTTAGATACTGATGAATGTAAATAATGATATAAATTTTCTTCTACATACTTAGGCTACATCCCAAAATTTTTGGTATGTAGTTTCATTATTGTTCTTAATGAACTTATTTATTGTTTACATGATTTGTCCTTTGACCTATTGTTTAGGATTATTTATATTCCAACTAACCTTCAGTTGTTTATTTAGTTTCCCTTTACTGAATATGATTTTTTGCAATCATATTGCAAAAATTTTTCCTTCACATCCAGTCTCTGTATGGGTCCTTCTTTGCAAGGACAACTTCATACACGCAAACCTTATATTTTCCCTTTCTGTCTTCTCCAGAAGATTTCATGCTCAGTCATTTCCTTTCAAATCTTCCATCTTTCCATGTCAAATGGTTTCTTCTGCACTGATTTCAAACATGCTCAGGTCTCTCTCATTTAACAAAAACTTCATGTGATTATACCACCCTCTTAAATTATAATCCTATTATTCTAACCCTTCCCTTTCCCCAGCCCTTTCTTGTTCACAAAAGTCACCTTACTGTAACAACAATGTTGCTAGCAGCTGCTGTGGGGGTGTAAGACCAATAACAGCACACAGGAGGGCTACTCGCACAGATTCTTTGATCTGCTTTTCTAAGGAAAGCAACTTTAAGGGATGAACAATTAAACATACATATGTCATTCACTTAGTTCAGGGGGAAAAGCCAGCATCCTGAACGTCAGAGAGAATACAAACGGAAATTACAAGCATACATTATATAAACAGAACAAATAAACACAGATCAGTGTATCCATAGCAATACATAGTTTCTAGAAAAACATCAATGTCTGGGTTTTCGAAGCCCAGGGGGCTGCTTCAAAGGGCTTACCTAGAGTGTCTCACCAACACTCTTTCAATGAGTGCGCCCCCAAAGGCAAAAAGCCAACCTTAGAGCTTTTAACGTGTTCAGGTCCCTGAGGGATCAGAGCCTACTTAGCCAAAAAGGGCTTCTGGCCTCACACCTAATTAGTGAAAGAGTGTGGGTGTGCCTCTAATCAATGCCTCTAATCAAACCTCCCTTTGTTGGCCCTACCAAAGCCCTATTCAGTGGGTGGGAAAGATCTTTCACTTGCAGATTGGCCTCACACTCACCATCTCTCCAGTTCCTCTCCTGTTATCATTTCCTCATTCCTTTAAAGTATGGCTTCTGACTTTTTAACTTAACTGAGACACTCTCTCCAAAATTACCAATGATGTCTTAATCGCCAAATCTGATGATCTTTGCTCAGTCCTTATCCTTTATGACTTTTCTACTATATTTGACATTGTCGATGACAGTTTCTGACTGGTTACTCTCTGCAGTGTGGGTTTTTGTGATGCTGCTGTCTTCTGTTTCTCTTCCTGTCTGACCAACTACTTCTTCTCAGTCTTTTTTGCTGACTTGTTAGTCATAACTCACTCCCTATTTGTAGATGTTTCCCAAGTTTCTGTCTTGAGCCTTTTTCTCTTCTAGCTTTATATTCTCTGTTGGTAACTTCCTTACATCCCATGAATTTATCATCTATTATCTTTCTGCAGATGTTTCCCAGATATCTATATATAACCACATTTCTCTGAGATTCATTCCCACATCACTAGTTGCCTATTGGACATTTCAATTTTATGTTCTGGAAACATCTCAAACTTAGTATTCAAAAACTGAATTCCTCTTTAGCCTTTGAACCCTCCCATCTTCCCGACTTCCTCCGCCAAAGGCATCACCATCATCTAAGTTTATAATCTCTGTGTTGTCCCTCCTCATTCTTCTGTACCACATAAACCAAATAACTTGCCAAATTTGCCATTTCTACTTTCACAACATCTTGCATGACTCCTCTCATATAATTATTACCTTAATTTGGTCACTATCACCTCTTGACTAGATTATTGCCTCAGTTTCTAAATTGGTCTCCCCTGCCTTAAGTCTCTCCCCTTCCAGTCCATCCTATACAATGCTACCATAATTTTTTAAAGCATAGATCTGGCTATGTGACTCCCCTCCTTGATTAACTCCAGTGTCTTTCTGTTGCCTATAGGATAAAATAGAAACTCCTCTGCTTAGCTTTTTAGCCTCATTGGTTACTACTCCCTCACCTACATTCTGAAATCCAAACAAACTGACTTTTCATCACATGACACTAATTTCCCATCTCTGTGTCTTTGCACTGGACATTCCATGTGCCTGTAATGCATTTCCTCCTTACATCTACCTCATATCCTTCTTTGAGATCCTCCTTAAGCACCATCTTCTGCATGAAAACTTTCCCAATCTCCCCCCAAATGATAGTGCCTTCACATCCAATCTACTTTGTGTGTGTGTATTTATTCATGTTTTATTTTTGCTACATATACATACATACATATGTCTATGTCTGTCTATCTATCTATCTGTCCTTGTCTTTTGCATTAGAATGTAAGGTCCTCAACTGGTATTATTTTCTTTTTTTGGACCTAGCATGATCCTATCCCTCTGCCCATCAAAGTGAATTCAGAAAAGTAGGGGTAATAACCATGATGAGGCATCAGAAAAGATAGATAGACTTAGTGAAAACAAATAAGAAGGGGGATTATGGGATACCTAAAAATAGCATGAATGATGAATTAGTAGCTACATTTTTATATACATTCAAACGTGTGGGTACACAACAAATGTCATTGCATCTAAGTACTTGAAGGAAAATTTAACTTTATTGCAGAGAAAAATAGATAGCAAAATTATCTTAGTTGGGGATCTCAACTAAGGTCTCTTTCACAGCCTGGAAAATTTTATAAAAAGAGAAATAAGAAAGAAAATAACCTTAATGGAATTTTAGATAAGTTATACATTATAGATACGTGGTAGTTTTTAATGAGTGCATTAAGGTATATAGATATTTTTCAGCTATACACGATAGCTTCATAAAAAGTGACCAGAAAATATAAGAGAAAAGCCAGTGACTCACCTGAGCTGTCTCCCAAAGCCCTCCAAACCCCTTTACATAATGCCATAAAACAATTCCTGGAGCAGCAGAATCCGCAAAAAGATGGGGTGAAATAATTTTCCAGCCAAAGACAACTTAGAAGGTCAGGAAAGGTCTATCATACCAGGGTGAGAGTGAGCATAGTCCAACACAGGTGGCAGCAGCACAGACTGGGCCCCAGCAAACCAGGAGCCGGCCTTGGGAGGCACTGAATCAGCAGTGACAGCAGCTGTTTCCAGAGCTCTCAGACCACAGACATTAAGGGGGTTGAAAAACTAGTCAGAAGGAGATTAAAGGAATCTCTTTGCTGGTGCTGAGGTAGGATTCAGTTGCCTTATCCATACTCAGATCCAAGTCACAGCCCTGGGTCGCAGTCTGAGAGCAAGGAGGAGCACTATCACACCAGAGCTTGTGGCCACAGTGGAGCAGAGACCCTTGTCACAGTTCCTGGGCAGAAAAGAGTGCTTGTGGTTACTCACAGGCCAAGAGAGTAGTAAGTACACCTCTCCTTAGATCATGATGAGTTGGATGAACTGAAAACTTAAAAGGACCTAGAAATATCTCTGAAAATAACTGCACCAAACCCCTGAAGCTAGGGACAGTGTATCCCTCCACCCCAGAAGCAGAGCCTCACCTTGACAAAAAGTTGAAAGTCAAGAAGTAGCCTGGGAAAATGAACAAACAACAGAAAAAAAGTTCTGACCATAGAAAGTCACAATGGTGACAAGGAAGATCAAAACACACACTCAGAAGAAGATAATAAAGTCAAAGCTCCTACATCCAAAGCCTCCAAGAAAAATATGAATTGGTCTCAGGCCACAGAAGAGCTCAAAAAGGATTTTGAAAATCAAGTAAGAGAAGTAGAGCAAAAATGAGAGTGATGCAAGAAAATCATGAAAAATGAGTCAACAGCTTGGTAAAAGAGACACAAAAAATACTGAAGAAAATAACACCTTAAAAACAAACTAGGCCAAATGGTAAAAAAGGTACAAAAATCCATCGAGAAGAATGCCTTGAAAAGCAGAATTAGCCAAATGGAAAAAGAGGCACAAAAATTTGTGAAAGGGAAAAAACCGTTAAAAAGCAGAATTGGTCAAATGGAAAAGGAGGTACAAAAGCTCACTGAAGAAAATAATTCCTTAAAAATTAGAATGGAGCAAATGGAAGCTAATGACTCAAGCAACATCAAGAAACAATAAAACAAAACCAAAAGAATGAAAAAATGGAAGACAGTGTGAAACATCTCATTGGAAAAACAACTGACCTGGAAAATAGATCCAAGAAAGACCACTTAAAAATTATTCCACTACCTGAAAGTCATGATCAAAAAAAAAAGATCCTAGACATCATCTTGCAAGAAATTATCAAGGAAAACTCCCTGATAGTCTAGAATCAGAGGGTAAAATAGAAATTGAAAGAATCCACTGATCACCTCCTGAAAAAGATCCCAAAAAGAAAACTCCTAGGAACATTGTTGCCAAATTCCAGAGCTCCGAGATCAAGGAGAAAATACTGCAAGCAGTCAGAAAGAAACAATTTGAGTACTCTGGAAACACAATCAGGATAATACAAGATCTAGCAGCTTCTACATAAAGGGATTGAAGGGCTTGGAATATGATATTCCGGAGGTCAAATGAGCTAGGATTAAAACCAAGAATCACCTACCCAGCAACACTGAGTATCATGCTCCAAGACAAAATAGGGATTTTCAATAAAATAGAGGACTTTCAAGCTTTCTCAGTGAAAAGACCAGAGCTGAATAGAAAATTTCACTTTCAAACACAAGAATCAAGAGAAGCATGAAAAGGTAATCAAGAAAGAGAAATCATAAGGGACTTACTAAAGTTGAACTGTTTTGTTTACATTCCTACCACTTAAAAATTATTCCACTACCTGAAAGTCATGATCAAAAAAGAAAAAAGAGCCTAGACATCATCTTGCAAGAAATTATCAAGGAAAACTCCCTGATATTCTAGAACCAGAGGGTAAAATAGAAATTGAAAGAACCTACTGATCACTTTCTGAATTAAATCCCAAAAGAGAAACTCCCAGGAATAATATAGCCAATTTTCTGAGTTCCCAGGTTAAGGAGAGAATATTGCAAGTAGTCAGAAAGAAACAATTCAAGTATCATGGAGCCATAGGCAGGATAACACAAAATTTAGCTGCTTCCACATTAAAGGATCAGAGGAGTTGGAATATGGTATTCCAGAGGGCAAAGCAACTAGGATTACAACCAATAATCACCTACCCATTAAAACTGAGTATAGTCCTTCACGGCAAAAAAAATGGATGTTAAATCAAATAGAGGACTTTCAAGCATTCTAGGTGAAAAGACCAGAGCTGAATGGAATATTTGACTTTCAAATACAAGACTCAAGAGAAGCATAAAAAGATAAACAGGAAAGGGAATCATAAGGCGCTTAGTAAGGTTAAACTGTTTACATTCCTACATAGGAAGATGATATTTGTAACTCATAAGAACTTTCTCATTATTTAGGGCATTTAGAAGGCATATATATTGACAGAGGACACAGGTGTGAATTGAATATGATGAGATGATATCTAAAAATTATTAATTAAATGAATTAAATAAAATGAATTCAAATAAATCACAATAATTTGAAGGGCTATGGAAGGACAGGCATGGTAAATTTGACCAATGAAGTAATCTAACCATTCTATAAAACAAGTTAGAACTGTATCTAAAAAGTCATTAACTTGTACATGCCATTTATCCCAGATATACCATTACTTGACTTCTATCCTAAAGAACTCAAAGGAAAAGAGAAAGGATATATATGTGAAAAAATATTGTTGCAAAGAACTTAAAAACAAAGTGGGTGCCTATCATTGGGGTAATGACTAAACACATTAATTTTGGAAAATGAGGCTTTTATTAGAGCACTTTGCTATAAAAATTTTCTCCCAGTTTCCTGTTTTTCTTCTGATTTTGGTTGCATTAGTTTAGTTTGTATAAAAGCTTTTTAATTTCGTGTGCTCAAAATTATCTATTCTATTTACTGTGATTGTCCTTATCTCTTGTTTGGTTATAAACTCTTCCCTTATCCATAGATAGGTATCCATAGGCACATTTCTCCAGTGTAATGATATTACCTTTTATATCTAATATCCATTTTAACCTTATCTTGGTACACAATGTGAGATTTTAGTTTATGCCTAGGTTCTGCCAAGCTACTTTCTAGTTTTTCCAACAATTTTTTTGAAATGGCAAGTTTTTACCATAAAAGCTCAGCTCTTTGGCCTTATCAAGCACTAGATTATTATCAAGCACTACTGTAGATTATGTACCTAATTTATTACACTGAACTACTACTCTATTTTTTAGCTATTACCTGATTGTTTTGATGATTAACATTTTGTAATATAGTTTGAAATTTAGAACTGCAAGGCCTCCTTTCTACACATTTTTTTTATTCATTGCTTTGGTATTCTTAACTTTCTGTTCTTACATAGAAATTTTTAAATTTTTTTTAGCTGTAAAAAATAATTCTTCGTTAGTTTGATTGGTATGGCCCTGAATAAGTAAATTAACTTAAGTAGAATTTTCTTTTTTATTATAATAATTCTGCCTACTCACAAACAATTAATATTTCTTCCATTGTTTAGAGCTGTCTTTATTTGTGTGTAAAGTGTTTTGTTATTGTGTTCTTTTAATCCCTGCGCTTATTTAGGCACATAGATTCTGAAGTATTTTATATTGTTTACAGCTATTTTAAATGGAATTTCTCTATCTCTTACTGCTGCAGTTGTTGCTAGCGTATAGAAATGCTGTTGATTTATGTTGGTTTATTTTTATATCCTGCCACTTTGCTAAACTTGTTAATTGTTTCAATTAGTTTTTTAGTTAATTCTCTAGGGTTCTCTAAGTATACCATTATGTTATCTACAAAGAGTGATACTTTTATTTCCTTATTGACTATTTTCATTCCTTCAATTTCTTTTTTTTTTGGTCTTATTGCTATACCTAGCATTTCTAGTATATAATGTTGGATAAAATTGGTGATAATGGACACCCTTGCTTCATTCCTGATTTTACTAGAAGGCTTCTAGCTAATCTCCATTACAGATAATTCTTGCTTATGGTTTTAGATAAATACTATTTATTGTTTTAAGAAAAGCTCCACCTTTCCCTGTTCTCTCTAGTATTTTTTTAAAATTTGAAATGGGTATTGTACTTTGTCAGAGGCTTTTCCTGTTATCAGTTGATATAATTGTATGATTTTTATTCTTTTTGTTATTGGTATGGTCTGTTATACTGATAGTTTTCCTAATATTGAACCTGCCCTGTATTCCTGGTATATATCCCATTTAGTCATAGTTATGATATTTGTGATTTGCTGTAATCTCTTTGCTAGCATTTTATTTAAAATTTTTACATCCGCATTCATTAAGGAAATTGGTCTATAGTTTTCTTTCTCTGTTTTAACTCTCTCTGGTTTAAGTATCAAAACCATATTTGTGTCATAAAGGGAATTTGATAAGATTCCTTCTTTACCTGTTTTTTCGAGTGGGCTATATAGTATTGAGATTAATTGTTCCTTAAATGTTAGGTAGAATTTATCTGTAAAGCCATCTGGCCTTGGGTTTTTTTTTTGTTTTGAGTTAGTTTCTTTTCCTTAATGGGCGTGACAAGTAAATGGGCAAGGAACCATCAAACAGAGAAGAGAAGAAAGTAATAGAAAATATTTTCACAAAACCCAGTGGAGAAGAGAAAGCACCTAAGAGAAGATGGTATTCAGCAGTGTCAAATGTAGTGTATACTTTGAGAAGGCTAAGTATTAAGAGAAAAAAAATCAGATTTGGCAATTAAGAGATTTTTGTTAACTTTGGAGAGAGCAGTTTCAGTTGAGTGATGAGATAGGAAACCATGTTGCAAATGTTTGAAGAATGAGTAAGAAGAGTGGAAATGAAGACATCAATGCATCAATTCAAGATAGCTTAATCAAGGACTTTGGCCCTTTGACTTATAAAGAGAGAACAGATATGGGATGATAGCTTTGGAATATGGTATGGTCAAGAGAAAGAGTGTGTGCGTGTGTGTGTGTGTGCACGCGCGTGTGCGCGTGCGTGAGCGCACGCGTGTTCGATTAAGAGACTCAGACATGTTTGAAGCCAGTAGGCAAGGAAATAGAAAATAAGGAAGGATTTAAGATTCAAGGCAGGGCAGGGGATGGGGAAGGGGTGAGGGAGGGAATGATTGAAGTTGCAATATGCTGGAGATGATTGGATCAAGATGAGATCTAATACACATATAGAGGGATTGTCCTTTGTAAGGAGAAATGACGCTTTTTTGTTAGTCTTGGAGAAAGGAAGTGAGGAAGTGAGAAAGTGAGGAGAAGTAATGAGAAGGGGTTTCAAGATGAGAATGAGAGAAAAGGGACCTTATGTCAGATGGCTTCAATTTTCTTAGTAAAGAGGTGAGCTAATTTGGGGAGGAGATAAAAGAACTTGTGTAGGCTTCAAGAGGGAAAAGAATCTTTGGAATAACTCTGCTGGTGAATGAAATAGAAAATCAATTAGAGAGGAATAAAATGACTGTCTTAGTATAGTGAGGGCCCACTTGAAGATAGATAACTTGAATTTGTAATATACTGAGTCAGTGCAGTTATGTGACCTCCAGCTTAATTTAGTAGTCTATGAGTAGAGGCCGAGGAAGTGGAGAGTGGGAATAATAAAGAGCTGAGATTTGGAAAGAGATGATCAACTATAGGACAAGGGGACAAGGGACTCAAGAACAGAAGTCAGCATATATTTGAAATACATAACCGTTGAGTTGAGATTGGAAAGAGGGCAAAGTGAAGTTAGACTAAACCTAACAATCTGAGAAAATGTTGAGGGGTAAGAAAATTAGAAGTCTTGATGATGGTAAAGAATACATTTAGAAGGGATGAGGCATAAGAAGAGGTGGAATGATAAGATGATATAGCCAGGCAGGAGAATGTCAGAGTTTATAGAGAAGTGGAACACTTGTATGTGATGATAAGGTATAGTGTGTAACCATTCCAGTGTGTACTTGAGGTGGAGAGGAGATATAAGCCTTGGTTGTAAGGAGGCTCAAGTATACAACATACAGAAAGAAATTAACATAGTAGTATAGTCTTAAATAAACCCATATGCTTCAGCTACTAGAGTAAGGGAGTCATTATTTGACAGAAACTGATGGGAAAACTAGAAAATAGTCTAGCAGAAATTAAGCCAAGAGCAACAACTCAAACTATGTACCAGGGTGAAATTCAAATACAGTTAGATATAAATGGTCACATTTTAAACAAATTAAAGGAATAAAGAAAACATTTCCTTGTGAAACTATGGATAGGGAGAAATTCATGACCAGATAAGAAATAGAGAACATCACAGGAGAAAAAATCGACAATCTTGATTACATAAAACTAATCAGTTTTTGCTTAAACAAAACCAATGTAGTTAAAATTAGAAGAGAAGCACTTAACTGGGAACAGTACTAGGTGATCAACTGGTATCATAATGACAATACTGTAAAAAGAAAAAAAAAACAAACTTTGAAAGACTTAAGAATTATTATCAACACAATGACCAACCATGATTCCAGAGGACTGATGATGAACCGTGTTATCCACTTCATGATACATGATAGATTCAAGATATAGAATAAGACATACATTTTTGGATGTGACCAATGTGAGAATTTATTTTGCTTTATTTTGCACATTTGTTACAAAGATTTTCTTTTTCTTCCTTTTCAATTTGTTATGCTTAGGAGGACTAGAGATGTTACTACAAAAAAGGAAAAGAAAAAGACAATTTTTGAAAGTTTTTTGATGCATAGAAGAGAATTGAGAATTAAGGCCAGAAATAATCACATGCAAGCAAAGCAGCCTTGAAAGTTATATGTTGAATTTGTTATGTTTAAAAAGAAATGCAATCTATACACTATAGAGACATATAGTTTCACAGTCTTTCTTTTCTGTTCTCTATATATGGAAATTATAATTTATTTTTTGTTATGTTCATAATAAAAATAATTTTAACTTTAGAAAAGAAAACTGAGGAATTAGGAAGTTTTGGAATTTGATAGAGCATTATTATGAATGTTGGATGATCTCTAACAAGGGTGGGAGTTGAAGAAGAAGTTGCTGAGCCAGGTGTTGAAATCCTTGAAAAAGGAAGAAGAGTGACCCAGTATATAACAGCTACCATGTTGTGGATTGGGTGGACAATTTTGATTGAGTAAACTTCAGAGGAGGAGGAATTTCTAAGTGCTGGTGGTAAACAAGAGTTTGGAAGTATTTGGTAGGGAGCAGGGGCATTCCCTCTAGGACTAGTGGGATGTGTAAGAAGATACAGCCAATGATGGAACTGGATGACCAAGGATGCAGTGTTATTAAAGGGAATTCAGCATTCCATAAGAGTAGAGAGTGTAAGAGAAAGAGATCCAGAATGTAGGTAACTTTATTCACTTTGAAACAGAAATTTTGAAGAGCCCATGGAAGGAGTAGGTGGCCTTGATATGATTGGTTTAGCATTAAGCAGGGTAGCAACAAAAGAGTGGAGGTAGAAGTAGGGCATGATTTTCTCATATGTGGCAAGTGGTTGATGGAAGATGAATTGTAAAACTCACAGTCTCCATGAGGTATTATAGAGAACACTGGACCAGGCCTGAATAGGTTGCCTCCAATCTCCTCCTAAGTTGCTTCTCTTCCTGCAGGATGATTAGGCTAAGGGTAGACTAGAGGAAGTGGTGGACTTGTTTACTAGTAGAGAGTGCAACTTTCATTTCTATTTCTTTCAGTTCTAATTCATGAACATTTATCAAGCACTCATTCTGTGTGAAGTATCTGACTAGTTTCTGGAAATACAGAGCTGAAAAATGATACATTTGCTGTCTTTCAAATGCTTATAATCTGGTGGAAAGAATTAAACATATATACAAATAGGTGTAATACTGGATGAAATATGAAAAAGTCCACAGAAAGAATAATTTTCATTTTTGGTAATTTCTGTGTTCTCATTTCTAAGCACTGTGATATGTATGATGACTTTGGTTTCTATCATAAGATCAGTATTATGATGTGGTAAGATTCTGAATAAGAATAGTTTTAGTCCTAATAGAGAATTTCAATAGTGGGGACAGAAAATATATGGGATACAGATCAGTATGTTGATTGGGTTCAGGGAAGGAGAAATTCTTATATTGCTGTTGTTAGTCCTTCCTTCTTGAAGAGGACCATGACATCAGGAAGATGATGCTAGGATTTGCAAGTGAATTGGATTTAGGTGAGGGAGGGTTATGCAAAGGCACCAGCTTAACTCTCTTCCAGAGCCATCTGGGTCCAGAGGCAAAGTAAAGATCAGGATAACTGGATCTGGCTCCTCTGATATTGCCAGAAAAGTTACAAAGAAATAGAATTCAATACTGGAAAAAAAAGAACAGTCAGATAAAATTTCATGAAGATTTATATAATCACCTTCATTTTTACTTTTGTTCATTTTGGGGATTTCTTTATACATTTAAGTACTTGTCACTGGAAGTTAAAATGCATAAGGCACTGTTTTTCAAGATTTCTGATTTGTGCACTAAAACTAATGAGTGGAATGTGACTTAGAGAAAGGAATTTCTTGCCTTTATTTTTGTAACTATTCTTTGCCTTTCTAATTAATACTATTATAATATAATTGTTAATATGTAACATTTCTTTCTTCCATCTAGGAAAAGCTAGACATAGGAATGAGAAAAGAAATAGATGGTATGGGAACATCAGAAATAAAGTATGGTGATTCAGTGTGCTACATTCAACATGTAGATACAGGCCTCTGGCTTACTTACCAGTCTGTGGATGTGAAATCTGTAAGAATGGGATCGATACAGCGTAAGGTAAGATTATATAAAAATACATCTTATGTTGTTTTGCATGACAAATTAACACCGTAGACTATATTAGTAATGACTCCAGTGTCCAATTTGTCAGCATTTATTGTGTCACCTATTGACAGGTCAAATACCACTATCATGAATTCTTTAGCACAATCTGATTTTGTGTAGTGGAATTTTGTTACAATTATTGAATTACTAGGTTTTTATGTCCCCAGTTTGTTGGAGCTAGAGTCAAATGTAGCCTCTCTTTATTTAATTTAAAATGAATAGAAGTGCTCTGAAAATAGTGGGGGAAATTGTGTCAATACAATGTAATTATTGTCAATTAAGAAAATATCTGTAGCTTTGCTTTTAGCAGAAATATATGCTGCAGGTATCTGAATAAATGAAATTTCCATCACTACTGTATTATTTTTCCTTATCAGATTTGTGACCCACTTCCATAATTGATATCTAATTTTCTGGTAGCTAGATCGGCCACTGTTTTCTCTTATCACAATATCATTTCTTTTTTGTCTTCTATTGATCTTCATCCAATTGTTCTCTGTTACATTCCCAACTGTAGTTTATAGATTTCCTATATGACTATGTAGTTTTGATCTAGAATGGTACTCTACTGTGCTTTTATCTAATTTGATCTTTTGACTAAGGTATACCTTTACATTGCTACATTTCAAGTTTGAACTTCATGCCACCAATTCTTTTTTTTTTTGAGCTCCATTGAGCCCTGGAAGGCAGGGCAGTTGGGGTTGAGTGACTTGCCCAAGGTCACACAGCTAGTAAGTGTGTCAAGTGTCTGAGGCTGGATTTGAACACAGGTCCTCCTGACTCCAGGGCTGGTGTTCTACTCACTGTGCCACCTAGCTTCCCCCATCCAACCAGTTCTTACTGAAGCCTGTGAAGTTAAATTTAGTTCTTTGCATTGAGATGTCTAGTTCAGTGTGATTTTCCCATATTCTTATTTGTGTTATGATATGTGAATTCATTAATATTATTATAGCATTTTTCTTTAATATTGTCTCTTGTGAATTCCTATTCCTTTTTCCTGATAGTTTTGCCATGCCAAATTTTTTACTCAGTGTGGTATCTGGCCAAGTGGAAACATGTACATTGTCTTCTGCTTTCCCTCTACAGTTTAAATATTGTTTGATCATATATACAAATCTTTAAGCAGATTTCCTGGACCTTTTTAGACTCCATCCTTTGCCAAAAGTTTGCATGTTAAGCTCTGCTACAGACATCTGAATTCCAACTAACCTATCTTACTAATTAGCTCATTTCCCAATATTGCCTTTCTCTTCTAAAACACTGTCAGTCAGTAGCTGTGACAAAAACACTGCTTGTGCTGCCAAAGTCTTCAGTTTCTTTCATTGAACTTCTTAAATTTCTAGTGATACTTATTTGGTTCCCTTCTGCTAATACCACTTATCCCCATATGAATACCCAATTGCGTGCATTGGTTATTTGGTCTTAGAAGTTTGGGGAGTCATATCCTGGAAACATCCTCTGGAAAGACAGCACATTGTACAGTTTTTCACATCAGGTCAACATATGGCTGTCTCAGTATTCCTTAACAAGAAGTCACTAGCCAATTTTTTCTGCCTCCTGTGACCAGTATTGAATGTCCCTTTTCCACTTTTAAATGCTTGTTGACTAATGGACCGACCAGTGGCATACATATTAACCACTAAGTAGTTAATTACTTGTTGGAAAGTCCCACACTCACATGAACAGTTTGTTTATGCTCCACTAGAATAGAAGTGATAGGTAAATGTCCACTTCTCTATAGTTATTGTAGTCAGAGTCTTTCAGTTCCTCAACTCTACCTTTCCCTAGAGGGCAATGCCACTTGTCATCTTAGGGTGTGTGGAATTGTGGATCTAATAGTTAGCCCCGAGCCCTAATCTATTGTTTTATACCTTCCTCTTTTTGAACACACTATATTGAATGAATCCTAGGCTTTTAGCCATGACATAGTGGAGTTGGTTCTCCATGGAAGTGGACAAGTGCTAGAATGCTGTATAGAGTGTTTTTAATCTTAGCATAGAACCACTAAATAAACAGACATTGTTTACTAATAGAGACATCAGATAATAAGTCCACTGCTGTCCAGACTCCAAAAAGTCACCCAAATACAGGATATATCTGAACCCAGTAGTTCTAGGTCATAAACAGTTTGAGTCATCTCTTAGGCAGGCAAAGGAGTATAACATCACAATTCCTACAGAAAGTCCAACTCATACTTTCCATAGAAGTAGTTATTAGGTGAAGGACATAGAAATTGGAGTCAGTCTTGGCTCATTTGTAGTAAGGTCTCTACATATGTGATCTGTTATGAAATGAGACTCAGGAGGGTTGGTGCTTCCCATTTCTTGGATCTCTGAGCTCATCCTTCCCCACCTAGTATATTGTGGAATGATAACCAGCTCCATTAGGGAGCCACATCACATACTTCTATGTCCCTTTTTCTTTGCCTTTGGCTACTGCTCACTCCAATGCTAGTGTGCCATGTACCTTCCTGTCTCATTCTCCAAGCCCAAATACCCTGCTGTTCCTTCATAGCAAGGAGGGAGAATGTGTTATTTATAGAGATGAATGTCATATCATCATTCCGTGAAGCACCAAAAAACTCCATTTCCTTCTCCAACTCAACCTTTTTTGGGGAAGAATCTCAAATTTATTAGATGGACCTCTACAGTGTTCTTCATGTCAAATTCTTCTACTGTCCTATATCTCTCTTGACACAAACTGTAGACTTCTCTCTTCTTCTTTTGATTTTATTTCCTCTTTGTTTTCCCATCGACACACTTCTTTTATAATTTTAATATTTAATTCCCTATGGCAGTCCGTAGAATAAAAGGAAACATTTCTTGAGTTTATCCACCTCTTATAGGAGAGAGATTAACTTGTGTTTTGCATACATGTCTATACCTACTTAAATCTGGCAGAAATTTAAACATAGCATAATTAATATTAGCTTTGCCTTCCATACTACCTGAAATTAAGATATACTAAGTTATCCATAACTCTTGCTGTTTACTCAAATGGAAACCATCATGGCCAACTGCCTGGTTATTCAGCTCATTTACTGCCCTGAGAATTCTGTTACTGGAAGCTCCTTATAGTAAACTTTGCCAGTCTTTTTTTCTGGGAGTTTTCGCCAGTATGATATCTTCTCTATTTGTTTAGCTGTGTTTCATCTATGAATAGCAAACTCTTGTTTATACTACCATGTATGCTGTAACTACCTGTTAGAAAGGTTTTTGTACAAGTTTATCCTCTAGCCACTTTTTGCCTCTGCCTTTTTCAGTTGTTCTTATGCCACACTCATAGACAGTTAAATAGTTTACTTGCAACTTGCCTCTTCACTGTTCTAGCACCTTCTGCTTTGTTAGTTAAAGCTACTTGCATTTAGACACCATATACAGCTTTATACGCCAGGTAACATGGTAGCTGTGTCAAATGACCTAATTAAAAAGATTTAAGCTTATCACGGACAGTAATCCTATTAGCAGGTAGCATGAACAAGAACCTCTCTTTACTAGAAGGACTCTTATTTTACCTTTTAGATTTCTTTCCACAGGCTGTAGAAGAGTCAGACTCTAATGAACAAAATGGGAACTGATTATTTTTCTATGAGGAATTAATTTGTCAAATTCAGCAGCTGAGATTGAAATAGAAATTTTTTATGCTGCATACAGTTTGTTTGTAGTCTCCATGAAATCATGAAAGGGTTGCCATTCCATTTGAGGAGAAGAAATATATCAGTCAGTAACTGGTTGGCTAAAAATGAGAGTTAACAGGGTCTTTTTTTTCTAGTATGTGAATATTCCTGTGTTCCTTTTAATGAAGTGTTAGCTGATCCTTTAAATAAACTGATTGGAATATTTATTGTTGAACTTAGTCCCTTTATATTTTGCTTGGTACCTGTTGTGTGGATAGATCAGTTATTCACTTTGTGATACAACAAACTCAGAAATTTCCACCATTAAAATGTTTTTGGGTTATTTCTATGAAGATCTGAATCTTTTTCTAAAGCAAAGTTTCTTAACTTTTTTTGTGTCATGGACCACTGGCAGTCTGGTAAAATCTTTCTCAAAATGAAGCTTTTAAAATATATAAAATGAAATATGTTGGATTACAAAAGAAACAAATGACATGGAAATGCAGTAGTCATTTTTAAACAAATTTAAACAAGTTTTGGTTAAGAGCCCTACGTCTGTAATATCTGCATAGAACCACATTACTTTAACAGTGGCCAGTATTGACCAACATAAGTTTTTAAGTATTCCCTGAGGTAAGGATAGCTAATAGTTTGAAGTGAAAAACCTAATTTGCAATTTGAGGGTAGACAATATTTTGGTTTAAACTAAACATGTGCTTTAAAGGTAGGATGTACTATAATACTGGCTTTAGCTGGGCCCTACTGTTTGAACGTGGTATTGAACAAACGAATTCTTTCTGACTACTTAAAAGATTTATTCTTTTTAACTCTTAGGGAATGTGGATAGGAGTACACATAATTATATACTTTCATATTTATTTATTGGTACCTTCATGACTATTATAGCTGATATACATCAGATGTACATGTAGACATGTGCTGACATATGTGCATATAGGCATATGTGCATATGTACCTACATCTATATATTACTAAAGGCATACTTAGACCATATATGTGTGCACACCAACAGTTTCCATGGATTCAATTATCATCTTTCCTTAGATGACAAGATTCAGCCCTTGACTCTCTCCTGAACTCTAGTTCCAGATTAATAACTGCATATTGGGCATTTTGAACTATATATTCTCATAAACATCTCAAACTCAACATGTTAAACAGATATCATTTTATTTCACCATAAACCTATTCCCTCCCTGTCCCCCTTGGACTTCCTTGTTTTTGACATCATTCTTATAGTCATCCATATTTGCAAGCTGGGAGTTCTTCTTAACTCCTCATTCTCATTATCTAGTATAACCATTCAGCTAGATGGCACAGTGGATAGAGTGCCAGGCCTGGATTCAGGTGGCCTCAAATACTTACAAGCTGTATGACTCTGGGCAAGTTACTTAACTGCAGTCTGCATCAGTTTCCTCATTTGTAAAATGGGGATCATAACACCTATCTCCCAGGGTTGTTTTGATGATCAAATGGGATAATAATTGTACAGTGTTTAGCAGGGTATCTGGCACATGGTGCAATATAAATGTTAGCTATTATTAGCATTAATACCTAATTCCTAAATCTTGTCAATTCTGTCTCCACATCCCTCACATCAATCCCCTTTTCTCTCCTTACACAGATAGCATCCTAGTTGAGGACCCCATTATCTCTCTTCATGACTGTTGCAATGGCCTCCCTATTGTTCTTACATCTTACGTCCCCTCTCCACTCATCTTCCATACAGCTGTAAAAGTGATAAAGCCCAGACCTAAGCATGCCATTCCCGTTAGTGAATTCCATTGCTTCTTGTATGTTCCCTACAGGTTACAAACTTCTCTCTTTGGCATTTAAACCTCTTCACAGACTGGATCCAATTTACCATCCTAATCTTACTATACATACATATATACATACATACATACATACATATATACATATACACACATATATGTGTGTATATATATATATATATATACACATACACACACACACATACACACATAGCCCTTCTTATGCTTTACAGTTCAAACTCCTCTACTTAACTATTCCTCACCCATGTCCTTCCATGTCCCAGCTCCATGCATTTCACCGGCTCTCACTCATATTTGGGTAGCATTTCTTCCTCATGTCCAAGTCTTAGAATCTCTAATGGTCTTCCATTAAGTTGAAATGTCACCTATATGAGAACTGTCTTGAGTCACCAAGGTGCTTGTGTTCAAAATTATGTTATGATTATTATATGTTTCCCATCCAGCCCTCCCACCTACAAATGGAATAGAAACTATTGTTTGAAGGCAGGGAGTGTTACATTTTTGTCTTTGTATCCCTAGTACTTAGTACAGTGCTTGGCATGTAATAGGTGCTTTATAAATGCCTATTGATTTACTGATTGATGGTATATACCAGATTGTATTTGTATTCTTCCTAAACTGTATTGTGATAGCATAAGTAGTCTAGGAAAAGGAGCATCGAGCAAGTTAAGAATGAGGAAACTAGAGGTCTGTCAGTGATTTGCTGATTTTTGTATGTGCTAAAATTGGATGTATTAACATTACTTCCTAAAATTACCATCCTCTTAGGATTAAGTTTTTATATACACTTAAAAATGATGTTAACATGCCCTGAGATTTAACAACATTGATGTTATTACAGGCAAAAAAAATCACCATTGTAATTAATAAAAGCTTAATTTTAAAAAATAAAGGCAAATTTTTTGGTTGGATTGAAGCAAAATTTCTTTGGAGTTCTGGTCTCACCCTTTATTGATTAACAAACTCCCATCTACAATGCCTGTGTAAATGCTAATGAAAGTTATTTTCTCTTTGTCATTCCATAGAGATTATCCTACTTATGCAATGAGGCCTTCATCAGAATTTCATTACAAAAACACAGTTTTTTTCCCTCATGTTCATCATAATATTTTAGCTTGGGAATATTCAGTTGTTAAAATGAAACAGCTCTTGGGAGCACATTGACTTGTTTTCTTCTGATATTTAACTAGGGATTTGTAATGTTTCTTTTAGACTCTGTACACAGTCTTATTCTTGCATAGATAATTGTCAGAATGGTATTTATTTCACTCATTGCTGTTTTGTTTCAGGCTATCATGCACCATGAAGGCCATATGGATGACGGCTTAAATTTATCCAGGTCTCAGCATGAAGAATCGCGTACTGCACGAGTAATCCGTAGCACAGTCTTCCTTTTCAATAGGTTTATAAGGTGCATTTCCTTTTGAATTATTTTATCTTTTTTTAAAAAAAAATTTCTCAAATTGAAGAGCATTGGAATCATACTATGGTGACCTTAATCAACATAATAGGAAAATAAATGTGATGGGATAAATCCAATATCACTTTGGAAACCAGTAGAACAGACTGAGAGGTGTTGTTTGCATGATTTGCCACCAGGCTATTTAGAATTAGAGCAAACTATTTGTAATTTTTTCCATAGTTTCAACTCATAGCTGCCGGTGTTGCTTGATTCCTCCTAGCAATACAGCCAAATGAAAGTTAGCTCATTAGTTCACTAAACTACCCAAACTTCCAGTTTCTGAATGAATTTGAAAAGTATAAAAAATTTGGAAATCGTAATGTAATTCAACCTGGATTAAGCAAATATAAATATTTTAATCAGTTAAGGAAAATATATCTACCAAAAAGATCCAAGCCAAGTTAAAAATCTGATCTGTAAAAGGTTTACAGACTTCAAGTATTAGAAACCAAATCAATGTGATTTAAATGTCAGAAATAATATTTTTAAATGTACAACCAAGGAGTGAATAGATTTTTGTCATTTCCTAACTAAACTCATTAAGTACTAGCTCCATATTTTTTTAGCATATAGTATAGGGAGCAACTATTCACATTAAGTCCACGATCCTATGATTAATGGATTATGTCTGAAAGTCGAAAGACACTTGTTATGAAAAGAGAAAGCCACAAGGAAGGTTATTGGTGGAGGTATGGAGGGAAGTACACTTTATCTTTTTTTATCCCTGAGTATCTAAGAATTCATTACACATAGTAGATATATAATAAATATTGCATCTTAGATTTTTTTCATTGAAATCCATACATGTTACCTAGAAGCTCTTGATCTTTCTGGTGTTTCTCTTAATTATGCCACATATTTAATTAATTTAATGACATAATATTCATAAAAAAATTTATTGAACCACTGGTTCAGGGGACCCATGACTATGGGAAAAAACTCTAAACCAGCTAGCTTTCTGTGGAATAAAGCCCACAAAATTCTTCAACATCCCACTACTACCAGCTATCCACTACCAGCCCTTGATTAACATTGAAGGACTGAAGCTACAAAGAAGTCATTCAGTCATTTCCATAAATACTGTCCTCTCAGATGAATGTTATATTTATTATGTTGTTTGTGAAGTTTACTGACTGATACAGTGATTACCTTAAAATGTTCCTAAGCCTTCCTACTTTGATGTCAGGGAATTATTATTATAGTAACTTAAATGTATATATCATGTTAAGGTTTATAAAGTTGTTTCTTCACAAAAAGCATTTAGTACAAGTTTTATTATCTCCATTTTATAAATGAGAAAAATGATTTCCTTAAAGAGGTCAGAGGACAGAATGATTTCTACAGCTACTAAATATTAGAATCAAAGGTCAAACCTACAGTAAAAACTGTAGACTCAGCATTTTTTTCTCCTACTGGTATAGTCTCTTTTGAGGTTTTTATTAAGAAGAAAATGTTATTTTTATCTACACTGAAAGCAGCAGTGCTCTACACTATGATACTTGTATTTTTACAGTTAACAGATATTGTTTAAAACACTGTGTCTAGGGATACCAAGACAAAAATGAAACATTCTCTGCCCTCAATGAACTTAAAGTTCTTGGGGCAGGGGACAACATATACACATAAATGTATATACAAAATAAATATAAGAGAATTTTTATAACATCAAAAAAATTAGATTCTTTTGTATTCAGCTTTGTCATTCATTTACATAATGAGACTCCAAGTGATTAAAAAATTAGTGTTTCTCATCTATAAAATTAAGGGATTATTCTAGGTACTCTCTAAGGTCTCTTTGAACTTGAAATTTATGATTCTATGATGGTACTCCATAGGTTGTTCTTGTATTTTTTTTAAACTAAGAGCAGCATATGCATATTATGCCAATTTTGAACTTTTTCACTTTTCACTTTTCCTTTTTATTTTTTCAACAAATATAGGTTAACAAAGCATGAATGAGGTCATTGACATTTGTTTTATTGTCCTTTTAATTTTTTAAAAAAATCTCCTTTGAGGTTGCTGTTGAGAGTGTATATTTTTAGCCCTTAAGCATGAGTTTAAGACTTAAGGCACTCCATCTTCTGTTTCTCTGTATTTTTATTGGCTATCCCCAGTGCCTAGAATTCTCTCCCTCCTCTCTTAGATTCCCTGGCTTCCTTCGAATCTCAGGTCACTTTCTACCTTCTTCAAGAAACTTTTCCTAGTTCCCCCAGCTGCTTTCTTATCCAAGATTACTTCCTATCTACTTTGTATATATCTTGTTTGTGCCTAGTTATTTATATGTTACCTCTCTCATTAGAATTTGAGTTCCTTGAGTTTCCATCACTACCCTTGTTATATCCCCAGTGCTTAGAACTGTGCTTGCTCCATAGTAAATCCCTAATAAATGTTTCTGATTGAACAAAAGTATTTATTGATGTGATCATTACAGTGGTTATCTTAAGAAAAGTTCTGAGTTTTGAAAAAATCATTTCATATTCTTCTGAATCTTTGAGAGGCTTATGCATCATTTTGAATTTTTTAAAGGACCTGTTTTATTAATAAAATATTTTCATTACTCTCTTAATTACAATTGGCTATAAATATTTCACCTATTTTCATCTTTAACCTATTAAATGCATATATTCTTAGTTTTCACTATAGACTACTTAGGATTTAAATTTTAATTAAATTAGTTTAATTTAGTTGGTCATTTTTATTTTTGTTACTGCAGACTTTTATGTTGTTAATGAACAATTAATTCTCAGTCTTTTTCTGTCCTGACTTTGTTCTCCCAGAAGGCAGAAGTAACTTACAGTGTCATTACTTTTGCAGATTTGCCTGTCTTTCAATGGTTTTCCTTACCTAAAATAAAATAGGCTACAGGTATATTGATCTGATAAAAGCTATTAATACATGGTAATAATTTTAATATTTATGAGATCATTTTACTCTTTTTTAATTAGTCATATATGCAAATGAACATTCATTATTTATCTCCTTGTGTGATTATTACTCCAACATTTCTAAGAATGGAAAATATTATTTATGAAAATAACTTGAAGCAAAAGAAAACTAAAACATTCTGTGCTTTATTAGGTAGATATTACCATGTAATTTCACAATCACAAATTATAAATTGTGAACTTAATTCTTGACTCTATTTTTCACAATTTTTAACTCTACGTCTTATAACCTGATTGTTCTTCATCTCTAATTCTGTCGGTGTAATATTAAGATGGCAAACCGTCTGCCTATCATTGGAAAGGTATAAAGCTTCATTTTATTGGATGGTACATGTCCTGACCATTTTGTTTTTTTCTATTTTCCTGGCCTACCCTGCTGTACAGCACCGTAACTTTCAGCATATACTTTAAGGCAAAGGTAGTTTTTAGGATTTTTAACTTGACAAGTTACACTTTGTTAAATGATTAGCATAAAAAATTTCCTGAGTTATTGTTGCCCTTTTAGAACACTGGATATGTAGATATGACACTAAAACATCAATTTTTAAGCAAAACGGGTTGGAGTTGTAGTGTCTCGCATTTATATTACTCTATGGCTTACAAAGTGATTTTCTGAGAATAACCATATTAAGTATATAGTATCCTTCCCATTTTACAATTGAAAAAAAATCAGGGCTCAAAAATCTAAGTGACATACCTGTTATCACAAAGCCAGGAAGTGGTGAAAATAGGTATTAGGTATCTCTCAATGTTCAGCTTCCAACGTGGACATGTGGAATAAATAATAATAACAAACATGTTTGTGGTACTTGAATATTTACTTAATTTGTCTGACATGACCAGCTTAGGAGGGAAATTAATGCAGACATCTATCTGCATCTCCATTTTATTGGTGAGGAACCAAAGTGAAGTGATTGGCTTAAAGTTATACTGGTAATAAACGGTGGTTGGGCTTTGTATCTAAGCCTCCTGACCCCAAGCTCAGTGTTCTTTTCGCCACATCACATTGCCACGTCATTTCCCTTATATGGGACTCATTTTCTTCATTTGTATAATGAGGGAGTTGCAATGATCTCTCAAAATCCCTTCTACCTCTAAATCTTTGAAATATAAACTAAACAAAATAATAATAATTATTAAACATCAACTTATGAGCCTTGCTCCATATTCTGGCAAGAAATAGAAATACTACTATATCAATAATACCCAGAATCACAGGATTTTAGAATTGAAATCCATTTACTCCAGTCCATACCTGAGAAGGAATTCCCCTCGAATCTACTTCTCAAGTGGTCATTCAGCTTTTCCTTGAAAATCCCCAGGAAGAAAATAAACTCCTTAGGTAGGCTGTTCTACTTTTGGGTAGTTCCAGTTGTTGAGAAGGGTAGCTGGGTGGTGCAGTGGATAGATTGTTGGGCCTGGTCAGAAAGACTCATCTTTATCAGTTCAAATCTGGCCTCAGGCACTTACTAGCTCTGTGACCCTGGGCAAGTCACTTAACCCTGTTTGTCTCAGTTTTCTCATTGGGAAAATGAGCTGGAGAAGGAAATGGGAAACCACTTCAGTATCTCTGCCAAGAAAACCCCAAATGGGATCACAAAGAGTCAGACAGGACTGGAAAATGACTGAACAACAACAATAATGGGAATTGTTGGGAAGTTTTTCCTCAAATTGAGCAAAATTTGCTTCTCTTCATTTGTTACTCTTGGCTCCTCAGTTTGGTTCTCTGGGGAAAATGGAATAAATGTAACAATTTTTCCATATGAAAGTCTTTCATATAGATAGGTAGATGGATGGGTAGATGGATGGATGAAAAGATAGATAGATAGATAGATAGATAGATAGATAGATAGATAGATAGACAGATAGATAGCCAGATAGCCATCATGTCCCCACTGGGTTATTTCTTCCATACCATAAGCATCTTGTACTAGGCCATAAGGACATAAAGAGTTTCTGTTTTATTTTTTTCTAGGCAGATTCATCAGCTTTGTTTTATTTTTTTTTGTTCCAGGAGAACAATAAATTAAAAGAAGGTTATTCATACACATTAACAGTACAATGAAAATAATAATTATTTACATTTATGTTGCACTTGAGAGTTTCAAAGTGCCTTTTAAGTGTTTTCTCATTTAATTCTCTCTACAACTCAATATGTAGTGCAAGTATGATTTCCAATATATAGAATAGGAATAGGCTCATAGAGGTTAATTGACTTCCCCAGGGGATATAATTAGTAAGTAATAAAGCTGAAACTGAAGTCCAAATCATGTCCAGTACTCTAATATGTTTACCTGCAAGGCATAGAGGACACACAGTTATATTATTTATTAATTTAGTACTTTAAAATGATGTTTATTTCAAATAAATGATAGCAGTTTGATGCATTTTGTGCTTTCTACAAAATGCTGTGGTATTATATATCTTCCTAAAACTAGTATCCTTTAAAAAGCATTTTTTAATCTACTGTGAATAGAGATCTACAGCAATGAAAGCTGAGGATGCTAGAGAAAATTGCTGTTGATGGATCTTCCTCAATCAGGAACTAAATGCTAATGTCATTTCATTGAGACCTCAGTCTGTTTTTAAACCCTTGATGACAACATAAAGAGCATTGTAGATTGTAACTGTTTTGCCCAAATACTTACATTAGTGGATAGTTATGTGTGTGTTCATGGACCTTTGATGGTTTGTAGGGTTCCTTTGCTGGTTTGTCATCCGTGATAAGCTGCCTATCTATGGTATATGGTAGGCTTAGTCCTAGACCCTTTTCCATTCTCTTTCTCCATTCCATTTTCTTAATTGGTTCTCCTTTGGGTATAATCATCCTCTATGTAAATTACTTCAAAATCTATATACTGCACCCTACTCTTTCTCGAGAGTTTCACTTGCTCCTCTCCATCTGCCTCTAACTGGAAGTACTGTAATGTCTCAAACCCAATATGTCCAAACTTAAGTTCATAGTCACCCTCAAATGCAACCCTCTTCTACGGTTGCCTGTGTCTATTGAAATAACTTCTACTTAGTGTAACTTCTATTGAAGTATCATCATTTTCCTTATCATCCAGGTGTACATCACTACTTCAGCTTTATCTTTCTCATTCTCTTTCACCCCATATCAGTGGTCATATCTTTCCAATTTTATTTCTCAACATTTCTCACATCTCACACCTTCTCTCTGTTCTCATAGCTGTCATCCTAATTAAACATCTCTTGCCTAGATTATTGCAATAGATTTCTAGTTGGTTGCCTTGCTTCAAACCTCTTCCTTCTTCAGACCATTTTCTTCCACAATCGGCCAGAGTTGTTTACCTAAAGTGTAGGTCTGACCATGTTACTTCCCTAGTCAGTAAATTCCTTTAGAATCAAAAATAAGCTCCTCTTTTTGGCTGTTAAAACCTTTCACAATGCTGCTTCAACCTACTTTTCCAACATTATTATTGTATTTTGTTCTCCTTCAATACTCCATGGCAACCTGGATTTCTTGATTTTCCTCACATGTCACTCCATCTTCCATCTCCAAGTCTTTGTTCTAACTCTCTTCTATTTCTGGGACACACTCCCAGTTTATCATTATTTCTTAGAATTCCTTGTTTCTTCCAAAACTTTGTACAAGTGCCTCCTTCTACATGAAACTTTTCCTTATTCCCTAACTTCTAGTGCCCCTTCAAGTTTGTCATCTATTTATTTGTATATTCTCATTTATATACATGTTGTATCTCCTTACAGAATGGAAGCTCTTTGAGGTCGTTTAATTTTTATCATTGTATTCCTTTCCCTTAACATGTTACTTGGCATGCAATAGGTATTTAATCAATGTTTATTGCATAGCTCTGTTAGAATATTGATATGTATAACACAGTAAGAACTTTATTCTTCTCTATCACATGAATTAATAGTCTATTTCTCATATTTTTACTGGACAGGCAGTTTGGCACGGTAGGCAGAATGCTGGACCTTGATTCAGGAAAGACTTGGGTAAAAGGTGGTGTCGTATAGTGAAAAGAGTACTGGTTCTTGAATTTCAGGACCTCTGGTCACATCTGGCCCTGATGCTTACTACCAGGCTACTATTGGGGAAGTCACTTTACCTCTCTGGGTTCTTAGTTTCTTCATCTGTAAAGTAAGGGTTTGGGCCGTGTGGCCTCTAAGAAGGCCCCTTCTGGCTCTAGGCCTATGATACTATGTCTTGTCTCTGACAAATTCTAGCCAAATGATTCTGAGAAAGTCAGTCATTAATTATGTCAGGCAACTCCTTGGGACATATCTACTAAGTCATAGGTTGTTATCTTCATTGGTGGAGGTAGTTCACACATTAGGAGGAGTCTGCTGAAAAAATCACTTTTCCTTTGGAACTTGTATTTCTCACTGATGTCCATGAAAATGAGATTTTCATTCATTCTTTTTTGGGAGGATGGTATTGTAGATGGTCTTTGACGTATTCTGTCTCATCTACATGGTCTGTGGACAAAAAATATTTGAGAACCATTGACCTACTGAAGTGTTTGCAACTTGTTTTAGGGGCCTTGATGCTCTCAGCAAGAAAGTGAAGTCTTCCACAATAGATTTACCAATAGAGTCAGTAAGTCTGAGTCTGCAAGATCTGATTGGCTACTTCCATCCACCAGATGAACATTTAGAGCATGAAGATAAACAGAACCGATTAAGAGCTCTAAAGAACCGACAGAATCTCTTCCAAGAAGAGGTAATTTTGTACCACTTGCTCATTCATTTTGTGCTGTTTTATTTTAAAAATAGCTTCCTAATTGCTATTCTTCATAAGGAAAATACGTTGTGTCTTCTATGCACATTTAAAACCTTTGGATCATTATTTAGCCTAATATTGTAACACTAAAATGAAAGAAGATCTAGGTCTGAAGGAACAATGCTATTATTTTTATTTCCATGAGCTAGGAAATAAATATTGGAAAGGCAGCTATGTGGCACAGTGGATGGAGTATAGGACTTGGATTCAGGGAAGACCTGAATTCAGTCTGATAGTAGCTGTGAGACCATGGGCAAGTCATTTACTCTCTCTGGGCCTTTGTTTCCTCATCTATAAAACAGAAAATAACATATCTTACAAGGTGTTTAGAAATATATAAAGTGCTTAGAAAACTTTAAAGCACTACATTATTACTACTATCACAGAGAGAACAGAATTAAGCCAATAAGTTGGAACTTTGTATTCCACCAGCAAGAATAGACTAACTTTTTTTGTTCCCCTTCCATCAAGCTAAGTAAAATGGTTGTTGAGTTCATGAATAACAAGAAAATAATGAAAATTAGGGAATACATTTATTTTAGTGTGAATGTTATTAGTTAGGAATATTATGCATAATCACTTGGGCAATTAGTCTCTATCTAGTATAGATGCCCAATTTGTTCGATGTTCTTATTGAATCATAGAATCTTATAGTTGGATGGAGCCCTTAGATATTATCTAATTCAAATCCTTTATTTTAGAAATGAGGAAATAGTGCCAGGAATGCTAAGGGTCTTGCCCACATAGTGAATGTCAACTGGTATACTTCTCTCTCACTTGTAGAATTACTTTTCTGAATAAAATGAAAGTCCCATGTTTCATTGGATAGTAGAATCTATTCTTAAATCTCTGTATTGTCATAAGATTTGCCTTGATGACCTGTTATTAATGAATACATGTTGATATCCAAGGATCATTACTTCCCTTCTGTCCTGCTCACAGACCTCTTTCTATGCTGGGTATTAATTGTCCATCAGAAACTTTTGAAATTTATATGTCATTTCTTTTACATCATTTTTCACTCAGAACACAAAAGAAATTATTGATTCCCTAGTGGTATGAAAGCAGATGCTCAAATTTAAAGGCAAGGATTCAATTTAAAGAAATAGCAATATCAGTAAATAATTTATATATTGGGAGTATGTATTTCTGGGTGTGCTTGATTATTAAGTTATTGATATGCATCGTGTTATGAAAACCTCAGTGTCTCAGGCAGCCCTGTAGTTGCTTTATTTAAATTCTTTGAGTTTTCCACAATCTGAACATAGGTTTTGGTAATTGACACTATTTAGATTTTTAACGATAATTTGTCTGATGAATTAATTATTGCTCCTTTAGTCATGTATTCTACTTTATCTTGACAGCCTTAAATCTAGTAATAATAATAAAAGAATTGTGTGGAATTGAAAGTTCATCTTATAAGATTATTCAATGAATTTAAAGAACTCTAAACATTCATTATTTTTTTCTTTTTTCAATTCCTTAATCCTTCAATATTACCACAATAATGTTTATTTTAGAATAAAAGTATAACATTAAATATTCAGTTCACTATTATTACTTTCAACTAGAATATATGTATATGCTATAGTTACATTATTTTGAACTGTGGATAAACAATAAATATTATTAAGTATAGCTTTGATTGTATAAATAGGAAATTTTCCGTTTAGTTTGTTTCTTAATTCAAAGTGATGTTACATGCATGGTCTGTAGCCTTCCTTAATATATTTTCTTCCCAAATTTACATATAGCAATTAGTTATTACTATAAGACATCCTGCAATTTTATACTTATATCACACTAATTATAACAATGTAAAACTACTTAATTTCTTTCTTGAATTTTCATTTGACAGAAATGTTAGCATTAAATATATATTAAAATGTGTTTGCATTTTATTTTATAATTTTTTCCCTCTTACTAAATGGTCATTACTTATTTTATGTTTAGCAATCTTGGTATTCATGTCTGACACTGATTTATTTTGCTCCTTGTAGGGTATGATTAACCTTGTCCTTGAGTGCATAGATCGATTACATGTGTATAGCAGTGCAGCTCATTTTGCTGATGTAGCTGGGAAGGAAGCAGGAGAATCTTGGAAGTCTATACTAAACTCTTTGTATGAGTTACTAGGTAAGAAGTAAGAATGTCTTTAAAGGTGGTAAAATCATGTATCTGGATATATGTGTGTTTAAAATGATTATTTTAAAATTCTGTAATTCTTTAGGCATTAATTTTTATCAGGATTTTAATTTAATAGTTTTCATAGATTATAAACTAAGTTATGTGGTTCTGTAGTGAACAGTGCCACAGCTGCAATGTTTTCCTTTCCTCAGAGGAAGAGAACAGCAACACCAGCATTCTGGAAATTGATGTTTCCATATGAAATATACGTGACAATATCTAATATTTGATTGCTAAGATCCTGCAGGGCAGTGTTTCCAAAGTCAAGCTATATTATAGGTTAGTACATCAGTATTTCAGGGATTTTGTGATTCCTTCAATGTAGTTACTACCTATGCTGATATAGATTGCTATGATTTTATACAGTACCAATTTCACAGTTTTTGTAATTAATATTAATTATCCTGTGGCCAACTTTTAGTGATGAAACTCTAAGCATAGTTAGGCTAGTGTTTGTCCCAATACTAGGTTTGTGTTTAAAGCCCTTTAATCTTGTTATATCCTGCCATAACACGTTCTCCATTGGCATAACCTTTACAAACTTTTAAAAAGAGTCACTTTTCTCACCATGATGAGACATTAGAGTCAGATTCTAGTAGACTTTAGTCTCTCTACTGTGGACCAATAAAATATCTTCATAGTTTCATTCTTCCTATCCCCATTCTGGTAGCTTTGGATTTTGAAGAGTGTCCAGTGGGTAAGTTGGGTCATGTGAATGGAGAAGGAGAGTTTTTTAAGGCTGTTAGATTTAATAAGTAGGGACCTTTTGGTTACAAATGTTTTGTTAAGTGGTAAACATTTGCTTTATACTAGCAGCAGTCTATGGAGCCTATGGTTGGAAAACAGTGTTCTATGTCATTTTCCTACTTGCTGATAAGCCCCATTTCTGTGCTGGTGGGAATATGGGGACAAACATTTATTCAGTGTCTACCATGTACCAGGCATTGTTCTTACAACTGTTATGTGATTTGGTCCTCACAACAACTCTTGGAGGTAAATGCTATTATTATTCCAGTTTTATAATTGAGGAAATTGAGGAAGGCAGCGATTAAGAGACTTGTGCTAGTAAGTGTCTGAGGCTGGATGTGAATTCAGGTCTTCCTGACTCCAGACCCAGTGATCTCTCCATTGTGTCAGCTAACTGCCTCCTTTTGCTGATATTGATTCCCTCTGTACTAAAAGTTGCATGATCTTCAGAGACAACTCCTTTATTAGTAACATAAGCACAGAAAAGAAATTAAATAATTAGATCATACTTGTGCTCTCTGTTAAAGCTTCTTTTCAAGAATTTTGGTTTTTCCTAAGAATGGAACAGGAAAAAAAAGGTTTTAAGTATTTTTTTTCAGGTAGAAGGATAGTTAAACTATTTTAAAGCCCTCTATAATTTGATTGTTTTCCCTTGATATTTATAGTAATTGAGGTATTGCTACTCTGAAAACGATATCATCTCATTAATTTGGATATTCCCTCTGACAATACCATTCCTCAGTCCTGCCTTCCCATCTTTTGCTGCTTTTTTCTGTGTCCTTCCATAGGTTTGCCAAAGGGCCCACCTAGTGTGCCATAGGCTTGCCTTGCCTTCTCTGGACATCATGAGGACACCAGTTAAGCACTTTGGCTGTTCTGCCATCTCTGCCACTCAACTTCTCTTACAATTATACATTTCTCTGATTACATCTTTTACTCCTGATCATCTTGAATTTATTATTGGTTATATATTTTAGCCTGCTCACATGCACCACCTGTCTCTCCATTGTTGTCTGTGTCATAGTCATTTTAAGTCCTTCAAATATTGTTTATTTCTTGGCTTGCAGCCACACAGTAATGCAGGTAGAAGGTTGGAGTTAAAAATATAGTCCTTTGTAGGCACTTGAGGTACTACATAACCTTCACAATTTCTTGAAGTCAATCTGTTTTTTCTTCTGCTATTTAATTCTAAATCTGACTTATGCATTTGTTTTGTTTGTCTCAGATATACATGTTGATAGAAAGACTCTAGATTCTCCATCCAAATATGTGTCATAATTTAGGCAATAGATATGCTTCACCTTTGTGGTCTTTCCTTGGTAGTCCCGTACTCTTTTGAGTGATTACAGATTTCATCCAGAATGCTTTGTAGTATTCAGAGACTTGATGCCATCAGCAGAATATCAGCTGAAAATGGAACATCTAGGCGAGACCTCATCATCTGTGAGGAATCTCTCTTCAGCTTGAAGTCTGCGCTGCATCTGCTCCATCATAGAGGCAAACAGCTTTGGCGAGTTTATTTCTTGCTGTTTTACACTTGACCTTATGTTTATGATCATATTTCTATTGAATACTTCCCCCCCATTCTTATGTATTTCAAGGAATCTTGAATGATTTTGGTATTTGGATGGAAGACACCTTGTTGGAAGAGTGCCTCTAAGGTGCCATTTTGCTCAATGGTATCAAATTCTTTTTCTTAATCCACATATAATAAGCATAATGGTATCTTATATTATCTACATCTTTCAGTAAACTATATAAAGATCTCTAGACCATTGTAGAGTATCATTTGAGAAAGTCTGTTTATCCCCTATCAACATCCCATCAAAGATACCAGTTAATATGTAGATATAAATATGTAGATATAAAAATTGTATAAATGGGAAAGTCAGTATATAAGCCAGTGGTTGTTAATGTTTTGTCACCTGTTTATTGTATCAAGAAAGTCTGAAATTTTTCCTCCCATATTTTCAATATCTTCACCACATTCAGATACCTTGTGAATAGATACTATGATGTCCTGAAAATTGTGCTTTTTCCAGCAAACATCTCTCTATACATACCTAGTCCAATCAGGATACCTTTCCTCTCTTTATTTTCTTTAATGCCATTCCTACCTCCTTTGTAAGGAAAGCCATTAGAGTACTATTGGCTCTACCTTGATGGTAAAAACTGTTATAAAACTTTTTCCTGATCTTTCTCATTTTTCTTCTATTTATTGTTCCATTTTCATAATCTAAATGCCCTTGGAATGACTATTTAGTTGTATTTCTTGCCAAGTTTTTTTTAAGCTGGTTTTTACCCTCCACTGCCTTTTTCTGATTCCTGAGATGATATGTCACATAATCATTCATTATCTTTCTTCAAGAAATGTTATGGATAACTTTATTTTCTAAATCAGTATAACCTTTGGCTATCATCTTTCTTTGAGAGGTAAATCAATTGGTTGCTGACTAAAATATTTTCTAGGTTCAAATGCCCCCCTCTCCAGTGCCTTTCAGACTTTTTCAGAGAAAAGAGTTCATGATTAAATGCATGAGTCTTCTGTGTAGTTTGCAAGTCCTTGGCTTCTTATTCCTTCTTCCAGAACCATAACTTTGGAAATGCTCATCAACATCCTCACTTATCTTACTTTTACATTGAAGTAATTGCATATTAAAATGTGTGTTAATTTAATTTGGACAAGCTTACCAAATTTTTAAGAAATAAAATGACTCTACCTCTCTGTCCTCTGCAACTGATATTGGTACATAAGTCACAATTATTTTAATTGTGATCTTTTTGCCCATATTTACCATGACTATTGGGCTATAGGATGACCAAATACCTTCAGAGTAATATGCTATTAAAAGCATCAGTCATGGAATAGACATTTGCCATGTGCCTTTGATGGACTTGTTATTGGTATTTAGAGGGAGGACAAGTGTATGTTCCTAAAATATGTGTTATTTAGCATTCATAAAAAAGTTTTTGTACATTTTACAGAGCTGTCTTTTACATAATTTCAGATAGCATGCCTCTTTTCTTATAAGACCCTTTCCTATGCTCCCTATTAGCTTCTTAAGTAGCTCACAACCATATGAAGGAGGAAAAGACAGCATAGATAAAATTATTGATTTTACCAGAATTATGTAGAAAGTCAATACCAGCAAAGCTAAGGCTTTGCAGTTTAACTAAACTGAGTTATTTTGGAATGTAATTTTATAATCTTACAATTGATTATAGTTATATCCTCTCCGTTGCTAGAGGTTGTTTGCTTCATCTCTCATTCTACTTTGCTTAATTTTAGCTTTTGTCTAAACATAATTTTAGGATGGTTTTCCTGCTGTCAGAATAAGAAAGTAACTCAGGTCTATCTGACATTTACTTATAATCTAAATTAATCCGGAGCATATTGTGAACAGTTTCATTTATTTTAAACCTGAAACATCAAGATAAAATTTGCTGCAGTTTGAGATCAGTTGTGGTATTAATGATTAGACTTGGTACTCTCTTTTTTTAAAAATTGTGTCCATTTTACAGAAAAATGAAACCTTATGCATTGTCTTTAACAGGAATCCCTGAGGAGGACACAGCACTCTTCTCACTCTTACCCCTTTTCCTCTACTCTAGATTCCACATCTATTTATTTTAAATAGGGCTCTGATTACTTTGTTTATTCTTTCTTCTCCAAAACCACAAAATTTCTCCCACCACTTGCTCCTTTTCTTCTAATCTTAAATGTGTACAAGAATCCCTTTTTTCTTTTTTTTTAAATCTTGGTGGCCTGGAAAGAGTACACAAAAACTTTTCAAAAACAGAATTAACAATGTAAGTCAACAGGCATTTATTAAATGCCTTCTATATACCAAGCATTGTGCTGGGTATATAAAGAAAAGGGGGAAAAAATATGTGCTCTCAAGGAGCTTACAGTCTAATGGGGGAGATGACATGAAAACAACTCTGCACAAATAAGTGTTATACACACACACACACACACATACACACACAAATATTTGTGTACGAGAGAGGGAAGAAGAAATTGATGACAACGATGATGATGATGAAGGTGATGATGATGATGACGTGTTGTCTAGGCTCACTTTCCCAATTTGTATTGAATCAAGGAAGGTGGGACATTGGGAAGTTGGGAGGTGGAGATCAGGAGTGAAAGAGTTCTAGGTATGTGTGACAGTCAGTGAAAATGCTAGGAGTCAGGATTTGGAGTGAGAAACAGCAAGGAGGTCAGTGTCACTGAATGGCATAATACATGAAGGAGGAATTAGGTTTAAGAAGATCAGACAAGTAGGGGGAGACCTTAGATCCTAGAGGTGATAGGGAACCCTTCAAGGAAGAGAAAGATAATATGGTAATGGAATGGAGTGGGGAGAGACTTAAGTCAGGAAGACCAGCCAATCCATCAGTTAATCAGTAAATTTGTTAAGTGCCTACTGTGTACCAGGCACTATGCAGATTGTTGCATTAGACTTTTCCCCATTTGATGTGTGCCTCCTTTATTTTTAGTTCTTTTTTACAACAAAAAGTACTTCCTTAAATAACTCTGTATGTATGGATCTTTTTCCTTTTTCTGTGATTTCTTTGGTATATTGATAGGCTTAGTAGGTTATTACTAGATGAAAGTACATGATTATTTTGTTTCCTTTTTGTCTATGTTTTCCCTTAAATTTCTTTGTCTTATTGATATAGCTAATATTTCTAACACTGTTAAATATTAGTGGTGATAACAGACACCTGTGTTTTACCCTTAATCTTATTATAGTGGTTTCTAGTTTATCATCTTTACACATAATGCTGGCTCTTGGTTTTAAATAGATACTATTTACTATATTAAGGCATAGTCAACTTACTCCTTTACTTTTTACTGTTTTTAACAAAAATGGGTGTTTGTATTTCGTTAAAAGCTGGAAAACTTTCTTACCTCAGGGCTGATGTATGATAGGTGGCCTCTAGCAGGGTTGACACGGGGTAGTGGTGTGGGCTGTGGTATTTTGACCTTGGGCATGCCTTAATCCTTGCCCTCATGGTCTGAACCCTACGGGCTTCTGTGCCCCAGTTTTTGAGCAGAGTCACATAGCCACAACATTTAGATTATGAGTCTAGTTCTTGGATTTAGCTTCCTTCTCTCTGCCCTAGTATATAACTTCTAGCTCTAGTTTTCCTTTACTGCCCTCATCTATGCTGTTTTGTGCCATACTCCAGTGCTAAGCTTCTTTGACTAGATCCATTACCCAGTGCCCAAAGGCTTCTGACTTTCTCTTTCTGAGGATCTGAGGTGGCAAAATGCAATTATTGGAATTTTGCCTTGGATTTCTCTATCACCTTTTTATCTGGTACCCTTTCTTATACTTGTTGGAGTGGTTTTGGGAGACCTGAATTGTTTCTTTTCTGTTTACTCCAATGTCTTATGCAGAGTTTTATGTATATATAGAGATTTATCTCTGTGTATGTATACGTGTACATATATACATGTATATGTATGTATATGTGTATGAATTATGTATTTTATGCTGACAGTGTACATTGTCACCAAATTGGAACCAAGATTAACTAGTTGGGGAACAGCTGGGTTGTCTTTGGGAATTACAAAGCTTCTAATTACCCAGAATTTGTCACTAAAACAAAGTTTACCTTTTTAACACTAACATTTCACTGGTGTTATATATAGCTGTATGGCTATCATAGAATATTAAAGTTTCCAAAAATTAAAGTGAATAACACTCATGAGACAATAGTGGATGAGATAGGCTGCTACCCATAATAAAGAAGGAACTTTGAAAAAGAACCAGAGTAAAGAAGTCAAAGGAATGTATGAATGAAAAAAGAAAATGGTAAGTGAGTTAATCAATGGAAAGATAAGAACAAAATTCACAGAGAATCATCAGACATTGATAGGTGGTAATCTGCTTGTCGGAAAGAATTGCTATATTGACGAGATCAAGATCCAGATCCATTTATATTTTTCAGTACTGAATATGTTGTCATTAAAAAAATAGATTTATAGTAGTTTCCTATATATAATTGCCCCCTCCCCTTTGAGATTTTCTCCAATCACCTGATTTTACGTATAAAGAAATGGAGTCACAGGCTTTCTGACTTCCAATCCAGTGTTCATAGGGTCAGGGAGGGCCTTTAGAGGACTTTTATTCCAACTCTTTAATTTTACATATAAGATTATCTAGGCAAGTTAAATGAATTGCCCAGGGTTACATAGGTAGTCAAGCAGTGTAGTGGCAGAGCTGTGATTTGAATCTAGATCCTTTAGTGCCACATCTAATGCACTTTCCATTTCCCTACTCTGACTCTCATTTTTTTTTCTGTTATGTCATGTTGTCTCTGTCTTAAATCATGAACTTTAAGTTAATTTTTCTGAGAAAGAAAAATGTATATACTTCATTCCATAGTAATAAATTAGACCCTCATGGCTTAGATGGTTTTTAAGCTCTCTGGATGTATGTCTGTGGCTTTTATTGAATCTAAATTTCATGCCACTCCAATAAACTTAAGATAATACCTTGCTCTAATTTATTATGAATGTTTTGGGATGTGGTAAGTAAAGACCTAAATATACATTTTGTTTTATTTTGTAGCGGCTCTCATTAGAGGAAATCGCAAAAATTGTGCCCAATTTTCTGGCTCCCTGGACTGGCTAATCAGCAGATTAGAAAGACTGGAGGCCTCCTCAGGTATAATTTTCACTTGTCTTTTTATGCCTCTATTTTCCTTCTTTCTATCCTTTAAAGCACAAAAATAAATCTTTGCATTCATATAGAGTGTATTTGTGTATGTCTGTGTGTATTTATAATTTCTTCTTTTAATGAATTTGTTTTACTTTTGTTTGTCAGGACCTGTGATTTCATTGGGATGGGCAGCATCAGTTAAGGAGACTACCTCTACCAATGTAGATCAGCTACTTATAATTTTATTGAGTTACCTGGGGCATTGAGAGGTTAATGGCTTGCCCAAGATCATATGATATTTATCAAAAGCTGGACTTGAACCCAGATCTTATTGAATTAAAGATGTTTGTTGGAATGGAATGAATGATCCTGCCCAGTGCAGCTCCTATGCCTGGGGCTTTTGTATCTGCTGCCAAATGGAAATGACTCTTCTTAGTAGGGAGTGGATTAGGGATAATAGCTCCACTTAGTGATAGTATTATAACACTTCGTTGTGTGCCATCCTTATTCATAGAGAAAAGGTAGTCACTGTGTTAATTATCTAGCCAAGGGATTTTAATTAGTTAAGTGTAGTAAATGAGCTAATCATAAGGTGGCACTCAATGCCTGCAGCTTCACACCACTTTTCCTGGATTCCCAGGTTTGATTTAGTCTAAGAGAAGAAATGGGATAATGTGGAAAATAGTAGAAGTGTAAATCTGCTATCTATCTATGGCTCATTAAGTAGTTTACTCTTTCTAGTCACTTTCCAAAGCATTTGTATATTCAGATGCTTAGCATGTTATTACTATATAATTTATTTTACATAGAATAAGGTTAGAAGAAAAGTAGATCTAATATTTCTGTATGTTAGTGGTTGCCACCAACCATCTCTTCTTGGTTCTTTCTTCTTTTTCCTCCTATTTGGAGGTGAAATCCTGACTCCATATATCTGGGACTTAGAAAAGAGATATGGATACTTTTAGACCCATCCTAGATCTTGGGATGATATGGAAAAATGACTTCCTTATTCCCCCTAACATGCATAAAAGCAGAAGTCATGTAAACTGTCAGACATTTGTGGTTATTGGACAATACTGGTTATGACTGTGATCCTGAGCTCTCTTGACTACTCCAGTCAATGACCTGCAAGAGCTCCTCATTAACTGCTACATCAATTTTTCAGTCTTTGTATCATTCTCTTACTTTCTGCCTCTCATATCAACCTCTCAGAGGCAGAAGTACCTACTGCCATATCAGAGAGAGGAAGAGAGGTGATAGAAAGAGAGCCTGCAATCACACCATAGACATAGCTTGTTACTTTTTCCTTGTGTCAAAAATGCTAGAGACTCATTGCAACCACAATTGAGCTTCAGGAGGTTCAATCTTAAGACCATCAGAAATTGCACTTCCCGTACAATTCAGTTTTCTCCCTCCCTCCCTTTTTCCTTCCTTCATTCCTTCCTTCCTTCCTTCCTTCCTTCCTTCCCTCCTTCCTTTCTTCCTTCCTTCTCTCCTTCCTTCCTTCCTCCCTCCCTCCTTCCCTCCCTTCTTCCCTCCATCCTTCCCTCCCTCCTTCTGTTTACCTAGGAGGCAACTAGGTGGCTCAATGAATAGAGCAATGGGCCTGGAGTCAAGAAGACCTGAATTCAAATCAGGCCTCAGACACTTAATAGCTGTATGACCCTGGGCAAGTCACTTGCCCTCTGTTTGCCTTAATCCATTGAATAAGGAAATGGCAAACCACTCTAGTATCTTTGCCAAAAAAAACCAAAACCATTGACAGTATGGTCCATGGGGTCATGAAGATTTGAACACGACTGAACAACATTTGCCAAGTACTTTCCTAAACACAAGAGATTCAGATAGAGGCAAAAAAAGGTCCATTCTTTTGAAAAGACCACCGTCTAAAGGAGGAGCCAACATCCAAACAACTATGTACAAAAATATATACTGGATAAGGCACTTCATTAAGGGAGGCTGGAAAAGGCTTCTTGCAGAAGGTGGCTTAGATAAGAATTGAAGAAAGCCAGGAAAGCTAAAAGGTAAAGATGAGAAGAGAGAGAATTTCAGGCATGGAAGACAGCCAGTGAGAATACATAGCATCTGAAGATGGAGTTTTTGTGAAGACTAGCAAGGAGACTAGTTTCACATGATCTCAGAGTACATGGGGGTGAGTAAGTTGTAAGAAGACTGGAAATATAGGAAGTGACCCAGTTGTGAAGTTCTCTGTGGATGGTTTGAGTGTGAAACATATGAATTCATATTTGATCCAAGAGTTGATGGGTAGTCACTGTTGTTTATTGAATGGGGAGGGAAAAGGTGACATGATCAGACCCGAACATTAGGAAGACCAGTTTTACAGCTGAGCAGAGAGTGAACTGGAATGTGTAGAAACTTGAGTCAGGGTGACCAACCAGCTCTGCGTATGTATGAGTGAGTAAGTGAGAGAGAGAGGCAGAGAGAGAGAGTGGCATTAAAGATGCCACCTAGGTTGTCAGCCTAGGTGATTGTGATGATGGTGGTGCTCTCAGCAGTAATAAGAAAGTTAGGAAGCTAGGAGAGTTTGAAGGGAAAGTTAATGAATTTAGTTTTCTTCAGTTGAGTTAAAGAAGACTAAAGGACATAAATTCATTATGTCCAATAGGCTGTTAGAGATGTGTGACTGGAGGTCAGGAGAGAGGTTTGTGAAGGATAATGATGGATTTGAAAATCATCTGCATAGAGATGGCAGTTGCATCCATGGAAGATGATATCACCAAGCAAAATATTATAGAAAGAGAAGAGAAGAGCATCCAGGACAGAGACTTGGAAGATATCCTCATGAAACATGGAACATGAAGCAAAGAAGACTGTGAAAAAGTGGTTGAACAGGTAGATGGAGAACTGGCTGTGTCACAAGAAACTAAAGAGAAGAGTATCAAGAGATAATTAAGAACAGAAACTCTTTTTTAGTCTTTGTATTCCCACTGTCAGCCTGGCACATAATGAATGCTTATTGTATAGAATTGAGGCTTTAAACATAAATTGTCACAGTCACTGACTGACATCTTTACATGCAGAGAATACAGACATGTAATCTCAGCTCCTTGCACTATTATCCAGCTTCTAGAATGCATTTGAAAATAAGGGGACTAATTTATAAATAAAATTTCAACTATAGAAGACATTTTTGTAGGATTTTGGGGAGTAGCATGGGTGTAGATACATAAAATAAATTTTTTAATTCTTTGCTTTTTTTAAATCAAGAATGCTTTCTAGGCTTGCATTTAAATGACTGACTTAAAGAAAAAGTAGCATTCTGACTTTACTGTAAGATCATGAAAAAGAGTGCCTATTGCATTTCCATTTCTTTTCATATTTTATCTACAGTCAACAGTATGAGGTTAAATAAAATACTTATAGGAAGCATTGACATATGCTGCTCTGCTTCGTTATTCCACGCTTGTTAATTTGAGGTTCTATAGAGATGAATAAGTATTAAGTAAACACCTATGTAGAAAGCATAATTAGTTAAGTGCCTTGAGAAGTAGATGTCATTTACATGTACATAACTATAAATTGCTTTAACTTGAAGATTTCCCAATTAATCATTTGCATACTATTTTAGGGGCTGAAATTTTTTCTTTCTGTTTTTCCTTCCACTCACAATGCCAGTCTGTGTATTTGAGTTTAGCCAACTAAATGTTTCACATTGCTGTATTGCAGACACTGTATTGTGTCTTTAAATATTTTGCAAAAAAGGTCTTTCAGAAGACTGCTGGAAATAGTTTCCCTGATAATCTGTAGATATAAATGGGATTTTTATTTTAAAAAAATACAGTTCTCCCTCATGCTGTATTCTGTTAGCTTTATGAAATTGTTCTTTAATTATAAGATGTATAACTAGAACAGTAGTAAAAACCCCTGCTGTCATCTGAAAAGATGTGACTACTATGCTTAAATTCAGTAATGATAGGATGGAGGTTAAGAATAAAATTGTTATTGAAATGGGATCATAGGATTTAGAGATGAAAAGTGCATTAAAGATCATTCCTTTAGTATATCCACAGAACTCCATGTCTATGACCAATTATAAGACAGTATCTTACAATATGAACCATTTAGTCATTGTGTGTGACATGAGATGGTGTCTGGGCCTGCTCTGAAGTTGAGAGGGCAGGACCTTTTCATTATGTATATCTGAAAGCAAGCCCACCTCAAATTTCTGTGTGCTGGATTGGAATGCCTACAGAGCACAGTCATGCTTAGCCTACAGTTAAGTAAATGTCCCAGTGTAAAGTCCAAATAGCTGATACTCCATAAGTGGTACAGTACTGCATATGTTCCTGTTTGTGGATGACATTTTTCTAATTGTGTTAGCACTTAGATTGCTATAGAGTTTCCTAAATGAGATCCACAACAACTCACAAAATTGCTGCATAAAAATCCATTAAAAATTAAGTGCATAAAAAATGCCTAATGTCCTGCTCTAATATGTGGTTGGATGTACACATATTTTAGACATTCTAGGTGGATACTGAGCTGGGTCCAGAAGAGAATTAATTAGAAAATAGACTGGGTTGCATATGGGGAATTAGACAGTAACTGTTCCCTGAAATAAAACCTTAAGAATTAGGAAGACTTGGGTCCAAGTCTTGCCTCTGATATATGCTAGCTGTGTTAACATCCATAGATCACCTCTCAGCATCTCAGACAACTTGTTAAGACTATAAATTACCTATGAGTTGAATTGTTTACATTAATATAATGGCCTTATAGCCCACAGAAGAAATCATAGGTCCAAATTAAAAAAAAATTCTGGGCATGCTAAGTGACTATAAATTATAGAATATTACAGCCTCGAAATAATCAAATTATATGTGACTCAAAGGGCAACGGAGAAATATATGGGAAGTAGAATGAAGCATATCAGTCATGACAAATGTGTAAGAAAGAACCTAAAAATATTCATTAAAATCATTAAATTCATTAAATATCTGATCAGAAATAGAGGTGGGCCAGTAACATAGCAAGAGTGAGAAATAATGTGGAAAAATTTAATGCTATACTTATCCCCTGGCAAAGTTAAACTGTCTGTAAAAACCCCTCCTTGATATTTTGTAGACCCCTTATCATTTCTTAGACTATTGAATACATTCCTAATTAGTTTCCCTGTCTCAGGTCTTTCCCTTTTAAAATTCATCATCCACACAGCTATCAAAGTATTGCCAGTGATGGTGGTGATGATGATAAAACAATAGCTAATATTTATGTAGGACTTTAAGCTTTGCAAATGATGGCTATGTCTGTGATACATCATTTAATCCTAAATGGTCCTAAAGCAAAGATCTGACCAAATTACTCTTCTGCTAAAAAAGCCCCATGAGTGTCTCCTTATTTGCCTCTAATGTCAGGGAATTCTCTCAGCCTCTTTGAGAAGCATGCTAATCAGCTGTACATGAAGCAAAGAGATTTATTAGCAGACCAAGAAATACTCTTTTTGCTAGTAATACATTCAGCTTTCTAGTGTATGGAATTTTTTTAATAACCTTTCAGATCTGCTTAGAGTACAAAGCCAATCAGAATCTATCGATAGGAAACTTCTCTCTCTTTATGGAAAAAGATCTTATTTGTTGCAAAGCTTATCCATATTTCTTTAAACTTTTTATTTTACGTTGCTGTTCAACTAGTGTTTTTACAAACCACTATTAACATAAACACTTATTAATCCAAAAGTGTTGTTTATTAATGTATTTCATTTGTTTAAAAGCATCTCAGTGGGAGGTTATGGTTAGCTGCACACAGATGAGAGAGAAAGAAATTCTCTTTATAAATCTCTGGGTTGTCTGGCTTGCCACAAAGATTCTCCCCCCAAACCCACAGTTTCCCTTTTCTTCTAATGTTAGATACATTGGTAATATTTGTACAAAAACTTTTAAATTTTACGTAAGCAAATCCATTTTACCTCACATTCATCAATTTCTCTTTTTTGGTCATGAACTCTTCCCATATCCATAGATCTTAAAGGTAATTTTTTCTCATGCTTCACTGATTAGCTTATAAAGTCACCTTTTATGTCTAAATAATGACCCAATTCTAAACTTGTCTTGATATATAGTGTGAGATGTTGGTTTAATATCTAATTTCTGCCAGACTACTTTCTAAGTTTCTGAATAGTTTTTGTCAAATAGTGAGTTCTTGGACCCAAAACTAGGATCTTTGGATTTATCAAAAACCAGGTTACTCTGTTCATTTGCTTCTTAATATTATACACCTAATCTGTCCCAGGGATCAGATTCTGTATTCTTTATCTAGTACCAAATTGTTTTGATGATTATAACTTTATAGTACTTTGATATTTGCTACTGTTAGGCCACCTTTCCTCCCCTTTCTTCTTTCATTGGTTCCCTTAACCTCTTGTCCCTCTAGATGAATTTTACTATTTTTCTTAACTTAATAAAATAATTCTTTGGTAGTTTGATTAGTATTACACTGAATAACTAAATGAATTTAGGTATTATTGTCATTTTTATTATATTAACTCAGCCTACCCACAAGCTAGTAACATTTCTCCAATTATATAGCACTGTATTTGTAAAAGGAGTGTTTTTAAAATTGTGTTCATATAATTCTTGTGAGTGTTCTGGCAGATAGACTCCCAAGTATTTTATATTCTCTGCAGTTATTTTAAATGGAATTTCTCTTTCTGTCCCTTCTGCTGGGTCTTGTTAGTAACATACTGAAATTCTGAAGACTTATGTATAAGATTTATATCCTTCAGCTTTACTAAAAGTTTTAAATTATTTTTATTAGTTTTTTTAATTGACTCTTTTGGATTTTCTTAGTAAACCATCATATCGCATGAAAAAAAATTGTTGTTTTCTGATTACCTATACTTATTCCTTCAATTTCTTTTTCTTGTCTTATTGCTGTAGAAAGCATTTCTAGTACAATATTGAATAGTAATGGTGATAATGGAAATCCTTGCTTCATCTTTGACTTAATTGGAAACATGTCTAGCCTAACCCCATTACAGATAATATTAGTTTTTTGTTTTAGAGTTTGTTTATGGATTGTTTATTTTTCTAAGGTAGGGTTATTCAAGTATTCTATTTCCTGTTCTGTTAATCTGGGCCATTTATATTCTCTCACCACTGCTTCCCTTAATCTAACCTCATTCTTACCACCTTTCTATTCATCCTTTCCCCTTCTGCTTCCTGATTGGGTAAAATGAATTTCTATATCCAATTTTGTGTGTATGTGTATTCTTCCCTCCTTAAACCAATTCAGATGATAGTGAAGTTCCAGTGTCACCAGGGCTTAATTGTTTTCTAAAATCATTTTTTACTCTTTTAAAAGATGTCTGTCTTTGACTCTTCCAAGAATTATTGTTGAGCTCTTGTCTAAGCTGCATTTTTTTTGTTTGTGGCTTTGCTTATAGATTTTTTGAAGTCATTTTCTTCTGTGTTTGTGACTTGAGCCTTCTTTCACTATAGTACCTTTGTATATATATGTACATATATATGCATATATATGTATATATATGTACATATATATGCATATATATGTACATATATATGCATATATATGTATTTGTTTTGTGTTTCTATACATTTTTCATGCCTACTTCTTGACTGTGGACTTATTTTAGTGTTGGACTTTACTGACTTCTGGTGAAGGGCAGGATGTCTGGTCTGAGCATTTGTCCTTTTATGTCTTTTTGCTTCTTTCATAGTTCAGTCTGGGGACCTCCAAGTTTTCAGTGCTTCCAGAATTCTGTGATCCACGGGAGAGGTCTGTTCAAAACCTTCCTGGTCTCAGCTCTTTATGTTCCTGACCTAAGTTTGGATGTCTTGCCTTATGTGTAGTCCAGTTTCAGTAGATTGTTGCTGGACTCAGTCCCTGAGAGGCTCTGTAGGTTCACAGCCTTGGGACTTCTGGCTCCCCTTAATTCTTGGGCTTCTGCCCTATTTATTCCATCACGGGCTTACATGCTGGACTAAAGGTTAGAACTGAATCACTGCTTTGCTCCTACACTCAGAGCCTCACAGCTAAGTTTCTGAAATTTATTCCTTGCTCATTATACAGTTAGGCTCATTCACAACTTCTTCTCTTGGCCCTGGAACTGTTACTGGGAATTGGGTAATGAGTGACAGAGCTGCCAGATGACAGCACTAGTTCAGGAATACCCTGCTCTTTCTGCATCAGTGCTTCCTGCTCTGGTGTTCTATCTCAGTTCTTTTTCGTTCTCTGTTGCTGGAATGCCACCTGTCCCCTGCACTCTTGACTAGTTCCCATGATGGTGTCTGTAAACCTCTCTGTCTTTGTAAGCTGGCCTGGGCTGAAAAAATTATTCACTGTGACTTTTTCTTGGCTATTCCTCATCAGAATTTGGTTTGGAACATTTTCTAAGTTTCTGTGGTAGAATGCTATGTGGTAGAATGTGGTTAAGCTAAGCAAAAATACTTCCTCTTACTTCTTCACTCTAACTCTACCCTCTTCAGTGCCATTAGTCTTAACTCAAGAAACATATCATGGATTGTGATGGTAGAGTACAAATATAATCACTCTTTGTACTTGATGGTTCAAAGAATTATTTATAAAAATCTGTGGGGACTCCCCCCTCCTTTTCATCTTTTTTTCCATTTCCAGTTTCATTCTTAAATGCTCTCAGGATGCCTTTGCTTAGTTAGGTCTCTCACCAAACTTTCTTTTCTTTTTAAATTTTTTTGTAGTTTAAAAATTTATTTTTCTGTACAGCAAATCAATTCTAGATACTGGCAAGTATGTAGATGAAATACAGAGTTTACAGTTTAGCACTTGTAAGATTATCAATATATTAGCAGTTTTGTAAAACAGTTAAATAAGTTTTGATCTAGTTACAAGAACTTGGAAATAAACAGAAGAGAGAGGTATTCCTTGGCCTGTACCCTATCACCACTTCTAATAGTTCTAATAGGAAACCATACTTATAAATTAATTAATTTCTTTGACAATTCAATTTTAATAATAATACCTAGCATTTATACAGCATATATTTATATAGCACCTACTATGTGCCAGGAACTTTATAAATAACATTCTCATTTGATCTTCACAACAACCCTGGGAGGTAAGTGCTTACCCAAAGTCACACAGGCACTAAGGGGCTGAAGTCAAATTTGAACTCAGGTCTTCCTGATTCCAAGACCAGCACTCTAACCACCTCACCACCTAGCTACTTGAGAGCCTTAGATTAAACAGGGTAAAAAATATTTACCAGCTAAAATTTCTAAACGTAAGAGAAATCCATAAAAAAATTGGAGAATAAGGCCAATTTATCATTGTAAAAGCAGAATTTAAGAGATTATTAAGCTTTTGTTTTATAAGACACCAAACCTTAGGCCACACAGTGGGATAAGAAGTACTGGAATCCATAACATATTTATTAGGACTGATTTAAATCTCTTAGAGTCCTAGAAGTTTGGCATTGTCCCCAAAAGGGGACAATATAGGTAAAAATAAAAATATGGGTAAAATGGGAAGAATTCGCTTAACCTCCCATTTTCACGGTAGAACAACTCGGTTTCTTAGATTTGTCCATGGGTTGAAAGTAAGGAAACGGCCTCTAGCAAGTTTTCAGTGGAGATGAAGCATGGCAGTAGATGGGGTCCATGCCTTAGGCCCATGAGGGAAAAGTAGGTAAGAATCTTTATTTTGCCCTTCCTGAACACTGATACTTTTTTGCATAGGGAAAATTATTTTTATATACTTGCAATCAAAAAGAAAATTTCCAGGGTATGGCAATCATACTTCAGCTGCTTATCTCCACAGTGGAGGTGGAGGAAGAAAATGTACTTTGCATTATATTCTGCTGTGGCCAAGCAATGGGCAATTTCCTTGTTACATTTGCACATCATTTCTTGGCACTTGTTCTGGTTGGCACCACATTGCATCCTCTGGTCTCTGCATTCCCAATTGTAGTGTTCCGTCTTGGGGAACAACCAGCCTCCTCAAACTTGCTATAACAACAGTTATGTTTTTGGCAGCATCAGTCAGCTTTGTCCCAGGGCCAACCAGTTCCTCCAATGCCACAGTAGCAGCCATAGCTCATATAAAGCAGTGCTGAGTGGCTAGTTGCACAGTTGACATCTCCTGCCAGCTCCAAGAGTCCCCTCCAATGCACATCAGATTTCCCCAAAACAGTTGTGAAGAGCAGTAGTAGCAGTAGAGGGACAAGTTCCATCTCATCTGAGCTGCAGGTGTAAGTGCTGCTCTGGATGGCTGACCCCCGGCAAACCTTCTTGAAACTGAGTTTTCCTCCCAGTGCCTCTCTGTTTTAGGAGGCTATACCCTCAATCCCAGCATACCTTATATTTATATGATTTGTATTTTCTCTCTATATACTGATGATGCCAAGGATAGAACATGACACTGGAGTCAGGAAGGATCTGAATTAAAATGTGGCCTCAGACAGTTACTACCTGGTTGACTCTGGGCAAGCCACTTAACCTCTGTTTACCTCAGTTTCCTCTTCTTTAAAATGGAGTTGATAATAGCACCTCAAAGGGTTGTTGTGAAGATCAATATTTGTAAAAAGTACTTTGCATAGAGCTATTTAAATGCTTATTCCCTTCCCTCCTTCAGATACAGATTGGATCTGGGGTAGGCAAATGGTGGTCTGGAACAAAGAATGTTTTTAACATTTTCAGATAAAATTTTATAGCATTTAATGATATAAAAACTTTTGAGCTCAAAGGAGGCACAAAAAGATAAGTAGGGCTGCATTTGGCCCTCAGACCATAGTTTTCTAACTCCTAGACTAGATGATCTCTCTAAGGTGCTTACTTTCAGCATCAATTTATATCCACATAGTTTGTTGTCCTTGGATCTTTATGAAATAATTCCATTACTATAGATATAGTATGTAGTAAAGTATATGGTATGTATAGTATACACGTATAACTTACATACAGTGTATATATCATATATATACCTATGTAATGTATGTAATATGTATAGTATAGTACAGTATATTATATTATAGTAGTTCATTCATTAAGTTGTGCACTACTGTCCATTACCCTGTGGACCACAGCATGCCAATACTGTCCATGGGGTTTTCTTGGCCAAGTTTCTAGAATGGTTTGCCATTTTCTTCTCCAATGGATTAAGGCAAATGGAGATTAAGTGATATGACCAGGGTCACACAGTTAGGAAGTGACTGAGATCTAATTTGAACTCAGATCTTCCTGACTTTAGGTCCAGCGCTCTATCTACTTAACCACCCAGCTACCTCCATAGTATAGTATAGTTTTGTAGTTTGTAGTATAGTATAGTATATTTTACATATATATGTATAACATAAATAACACATTTTACGTACATGTGTATATATGTTTGTATATATGTATATATATATATATATATATATACACATAAAATGTATGTTCTACATTCATTTACTTTTTAAACTCCACATCGAGGCTAATTTCTCGGTAATCACTGTTGGGCTATGTTGAGATATCAGAGCACTCAGTATAACATTGACAATTGGTATGAGAACAATTTCTGAATGAGACCAGATATTATATGAAGAACATTCTATCAGAGCCAAAGCCCATGGTGAGAACCAGTTAGTCTTGACAAACTTTTGAAGAAGTAATAGTTTGCTTGTAGGAGGAGACAAATATAAAATTAAAGTAATTTACTAAAGCATATGCTTAATTTTCTCAGTCTACTGAATCTTTCTTGGGGACGATATTTTCCTTTGGTTATCTTATTTCTAAGAATAGATAATGAAAAGAATAGATAAAAGTCCCTGGGGTTTTTTTTTACTTTTTTCTTTTGTTTTGTCTTTAGGGATTCTAGAGGTTTTACACTGTGTATTGGTGGAAAGTCCAGAAGCCCTGAATATTATTAAAGAAGGACATATTAAATCCATTATCTCACTTTTAGACAAACATGGACGAAATCACAAGGTGAGGGAGAAGTATTTTATTGACATAAAGTGAACTAAATTGTAGCAAAATAGGAGAATGAGTCTTTTTTTTTGACAGTATTACTGGGATTATTCCACTGATATTAGTGACATGTGAAGTGGTACTAAGTACTTTGTAGATTTTGTTAAAACATAGGAATATGATATATTTCCACATTGAAAATATGAAAAGAAAAAAAGAAAAAGAAACTTAAGCCCCAAACTTTTCCTTATAAGGAACTATTTTTCCATTTACTTTTCAATAGTTTTATAAGTACTTTTGGGAGTAATGGGTGTTCATTCATATGATAGAGTTAAATAAGAGTTGAATTTTTATAGAGACTATATTCTTGGAAACTCTTAAAGTTTTGGATCTTAGGGACTTATATGGATGTTTGCTACTTTCTAGTGTGAATGTTACTGGTTGAATTTGAATAATAATGAGTAAATGAAATGAGAAGAAAGCTGTTTTCTTTTTTAGGTTCTGGATGTCTTGTGTTCTCTCTGTGTTTGCCATGGGGTTGCTGTCCGCTCTAATCAGCATCTAATCTGTGACAACCTCCTACCAGGAAGAGATTTGTTACTACAGACACGTCTTGTGAATCACGTGAGCAGGTATTTTTTTTTAAATGAAGTCAAATGATATATAGACTTTCTAAGTCTCTTTTCTAGAAGTTGTATCTTACAAACTTTTTCATTGAGCAGCTTAAAAGTATTAATTTACATGAATACTTTTCATAAAGTATTCAACTCATAACTCAAATACTGAAATGGTTTTGTGATCTTATTAATTCTAGAGTTCCTTCCAGTGCTGCAGATTGCAACCCATTCATGCCTACCTACCCTATGTAACTCTTGTCCATGTACTTCCATATATTTGCCATGGGGAGTCTACCCAGATGTGCTAGAGGCCTTCTTTACATGATAAAATTACCAGTGAAGCACTCTTGTTATTCATCTGTTATCCCTTCTTCTCGACATATAACTAGCCCTTCTCTTTGTATCATAAAATTCCTTGATGTTATCTTTTACTCCTAATCTTTGAAGTGATTCATTGATTATATGTAGAAGCCTATTCATAACCTTCATGTACCTCTCTGTTGTCTTCTGTGTGATACTTATTTTTAATTCTTCAGAGGCAGTTGTATTTTATGACTACCACTGTAAAAATGGACAAATTGAGAAAAAAAGGTATATTATAACAGGTTAAATTTGAGTCAGAGGTTTTATATCCTTATCATTCCATGTAATAAATCAAAATAAAATGGGTCCTCTAAATAGCTAAATTAAATTTGAAGTCTGATGGAGTATGTTGATGTTAAAGGGAAGTAAAAACATGACAATTTTCTGTGTTCATAGAAGCAAGTAAAATGTGATGATTTAGTGTGTCCCTAGAGCTATTGAAAATGCAATTAAAATTTATTGTGGTGACCTCAAAATTCAAGCATTTATTAAGTGTATGCCAGACATTGTACTAAGTATGGTGGATAAAAATTTAAAAACAAACACAGCCTGCTCCTTGAGGCACTTGCATTTTGTCGTGTTCATTTTTGTGAGGGAATGAAACACGGCATCATACATTGATCAAAAAGGAATTAATTCCACAATTAGATTATGGAAAGGGAAAAAGTTGTTTTTTCTGTTATTGTTCCCTTCAGCTATAGCATATATTGAAGATATAGTTACTTAAGCATATATGTTATCCAGAAGCAATAGAAAAATATTATAGTAGAAATTTCATATTTTACTCCCATTCAACCAGAATCAAAAAATTATGATTTGGGTTTGCATTACTGTCTCTCTTTCTCATTTTTAATTAAAAAGATGACAATCCTTTGTTGATAGTTTTGTAGTCTGTCCTAATATATGACTTATATATATTATGTAAAATAGCCAGCGATGTTTTAGAATCAACTCTAACTGACTCTTGAGAGCCAATTGTTGAATTTTATATGAGCGTTAAAACCTCAGAAATCAGTAGGCACTGCAGATCAAAGATTTATTTATGGTTTCATTGATTGACTAAACTTAAAGAAGTGATGGAGAAAATATTAGTAATGCATATTAAACTTAAAAGTGTCTTGCATACATTTTTTCCAAAAATACGTGCATTACTAGCATACTGTTAAATATCATAGGAGGGTAATTAAGTGATAACCAAATCCAACAACATTAAACCCTTGAATCATAATTTAACCAGAATTGTAAACACAATTTACCCAGAACAGCAAACATTATATTTATTGAATTATGTTCAAGGTCAAGACTGAATATACTTGTATACTAAATTAGTAACTATATTTAAATTATATGGTTTTGATCTCTCAGAAAAGTATTGCTAATGTAAACTGAAAGTGATGATGTCATGTGTATTTGGATTTTTTTCAACTGGTATTTTTTTTTCCTCTTAAAAGCATGCGGCCCAATATTTTTCTTGGCATCAGTGAAGGGTCAGCTCAATATAGGAAATGGTACTATGAACTCATGGTAGACCACACAGAACCTTTTGTGACAGCTGAAGCAACGCATCTCCGAGTAGGTTGGGCTTCAACAGAAGGTTATTCACCCTATCCTGGAGGTGGTGAAGAATGGGGCGGAAATGGTGTTGGAGATGATTTATTCTCCTATGGATTTGATGGACTTCACCTATGGTCAGGTAAATATCATTTGCTTTTACAGAGTTCCAAAGAAGGTGTTTTTGCCCTTATAATTAATTTTTGTAACTTTATGAGACCAGCACATTCTACCTATGGATATGTATAATGTTCAAAGATCCGATATTTAAAAAATGTGTTAACTTTAGTAAAAGCCAAAATCTGTTGGGATGGAAGTGGAAAGATATTAAAATTAAAGCATATATTTAAAATATATTGCATATGAATAATATGTGTATTTAAAGAATTCAATGGTAAAGATACACTCATTTCAGTACAATAAAGATGATTAATAAGGAATTAATGGTTGTTGTTTTGTCAAGATCAGTTAATTTTCCCTTTGTGTATTTAGATTTTCTGCCATTTGATGTATATATGTTTAGTATTGATATTGTTGCAGTCTTTAAACCTTTTAGTAATATTTGTTTGTCTTTCTTGATATCACAAATTTTTACTTTTGCTTTGCAGTGCAAGCTCTGCTTTTTTTTTGAAGAGTTCATAGATAGTTTTATTCAGCCTTTTATTTTCATTTTGTATGTGTTTGATTTTTAGATATGTTTCTTGCTTGTAAAGCAAAGTTGAACTTTGTTTTCCTCTCAGTTTTATCATTCTCTTTTGTTTCATTTAGTTGCTTTAATCTATCCACATTTAAAATGATGACTTTTAGGTTTGTTTTCTTCTATTTTTTTGGAATTGATTTTTAACCCCTTCCACTTTTAAGTCAGTACTTTTTTGATTCTATTAGTCTGTTAGTTCTGTTTATACTCTTTATATGCTACTCTTCCCCACTTCATTCTTTTCTGCCAGCTATATGCCAAGTCTTTAAATTGTTAAACTTTCTCCCCTGCCCCTCATCTCCTTATTTTTCCAACTCTGGAGTCAGAGGACTTAGGTTCAAAATTTGGCCTCTGAAATGTACTGCTTTAGGCAAATCACTTAATATCCCTGTGCTTTAGCTTCAATTGTACATAACATGGGTTTACTCTGACTTCTTTCTCTGAGTGCCAGTTGTGTTTCATTTTACCCCTCCCTCAGGGTTCTCTAGTACTCTCTGCCATTGGCTAAAGCTTCCACAAGTTTTTTTTCTCCCCTCTTTTAGGGGCAAAGAATACCACCTCCATTTCATTTGATCACTTAATATCAAATTAGCCTTTACAAATGAATATTTAATTAAAAAATTAAATAAGAATTAAAAATATTTTCCTTAACACCTTATGGGAAGTGCTGCCTCCTCACTCCTCATATACTGCCTTATTCTTGGGAAGGGGAAAGGGATTGAATTCATAGTTTAGCTAGTTACTATATAACATTAATCCCACCAAGTTCAGATTCATAGCCCCACTGGGCTTTAGGACCGTCTTCTCCTGGGAATAAGAAGCTGTCCTTAGTGGCACAGCCTTTTCTCAGAGAAGGTGGTCTTCTAATGTCTAAATCCCTCTCCTTAACCCCCAGTCAAAATCCCTTATAATGTTCCTCTACCTCTTATCCCATGGAAGTATTCTTAGGTGGTGTGATTTCCTATACTCTTGTAGGGCCAAGTCCATCCCTGTCTATTTGTTCTAAATAGTCTCTTCATTATCTTTTCATTGTTCACCCATAGACATGGTATGGATGAATCTTTATTTTATGCTATAAATCACTTTTTAAAAAAAGCAATAACCTATAAACATGATAGAATTGATTTCATTACTTAGTCTCTTCTTGATATACCTTTCTTGTGTTTCAAGTTGGCTTGTTTGTGAGCTGCATAATCTGTTCACCTCTGGTTTATTTTTTAAATTCCTCTTGTTAAAGGACTTGATATATAGAACTTGAAGTCTTTTGCCTAGACATGATAAATGAATCCATGCAACGTAGCTAGGAAAGAGGGTATAGGAAGAGAAAAGAATCACAGATTAAAAAAAATTAGATCAGGAAGGAACTTCAATAACTATCAGCTATCTAGTCCAATCCGTATCCAAAAAGGAGTCCCCAGTATAATATAACTGGCAAGTGGTTTTCCAGCTTTTACTTTAAACATTGATTGGTTTCACAGATCCTCTGAACCACTGTGCCATTTTTTCAGTTAAAATAATAAAAAAATTATCAGACTTTTTTTCTGAAAAGGAAATGGAATGAATTTACTGCTTCACTATTTTAATTTAAAAGTTATACTGTATCATATTTCTGTGATGAATTTCACCATATGCCAAAGAACTATGCTAAGGGAAATACCATTCTGCGAAACTACAAGCTGCACTATTGTAGAGTGAAAACCAAATGGGAAATGTCTTTATTTGATGAGGTCTTAAACACTTTTAGGTCTTCCTATGAATGAGCAATAGACTTTATCCTGTACTTGATTGGTTTGTTTGATACTTTTTCTTCCAAATCCCCCTAGCCGCCCCCCCGCAGCCCTCTGCCAAATTCCATCTTTGGTGGATTCTGGAAAACACAGCAGTGTTACCCTATGGCTAATTCACTTCTACAGATTTGAAGGAGAGTATATAGTGTTATAGAAAATAAATATTCATTGATGTTATTGAAAATATACTTAATGTAAAATCTCAGAGAAATAGAAATAGAAAAAACGTGTTACAAAAATGAGAGCTTTGACAGAATGCTGTCTTTGACAGAATGCTGTCTTGGATGGAGCTAGCTTTTTTTGTTTGCTACTTAAAAATATATTCTCACATGTACTGTGAGAATATTTATCCCTACAGGGAAGGAATTATAACTTTAGTCTTAGGCTAGTGGGTAAATTAGATGTATCAGATTTCCTTTCAGTGCCCCACTGGACTAGAGGAGGCAATTCATAGCATGTGAGAGAGCAGTTTTATTTTCATATAGTAGTATAAATCCCAGAAGATGAAACCCACTGATGTCATTTTGTACTATTATATTCATAACTGTTACTTTTTCTTATAACACACTGCATAGAATGTAATAGCTTTCTTTATGTACTAGATAAATAGTACCCAAATAGTACTCTATCCACTATGGAAGGATTTGTCATATAGTGGTTCAGCCTTAGATTTTATTCAAAGAAGTTTATTACTGGAAATAGCAGAAGGACCTTGTTATGTTACCATGTTACAAAGAATGAACCATGTGGCCAACGGTGCAGTATCAGTATACTTTTAAAAAGTTTTGTTACTTTTTAAAAAATAATATATTTATTTTCTGATAACCTTTCATTAAATCTCTCCTTTTAACTAAGAAACATAGTTAAGTAAAACTGACACATTGGCTCTGCTTGACTGTGTATGCATTCTGTACCTGTTGTTTTCCATCTCTCTATTAAGAGGAATGAAGTATGTGTCATCAACTATCTACTGTGACTTAAGTCTGATTATCAAATTTAATCTAAATTCAACTATATCTTAATATAACACCAGTGTATTTTAAAGTGTCTGACAAATGCTAGTGTTTTAACATTTAAAATCAATGTATTCTCATATTTTAAATCTATTTGTCATTACTTATTGAAATCTTTGGGAGTGATGATGTCAGAAGGTACATTTCTTTCTTTGATATTTTTCCCTCAACAGGTTGTGTAGCACGGACAGTGAGTTCACCAAACCAACACCTTTTGAGAACTGATGATGTTATCAGCTGCTGTTTAGATCTAAGTGCCCCAAGCATTTCATTCCGAATCAACGGACAACCAGTTCAAGGAATGTTTGAGAATTTCAATATTGATGGCCTCTTTTTTCCAGTTGTTAGTTTCTCGGCAGGAATAAAGTTAGTATTTCTGGTGGTGTTTTTTGTTTGCTTTCCCAACTTAATTCATTTGTCTTGGTGGAAAACTATACAGCTATTCCCCTATCATCTCTAACCCTTGCCTCTCACTTTTGCATGGTTGCCTAACTGCATTTTCTGTATTTCCTGAAAGGCAAAAAGGTTAAATGATTGTGGCATTTGACTACATAGGAGTCAGCAGAGTAGAAATTAGCTTATTTAGGGGCAGGTAGGTGGCCCAGTGAGTAGAGCACCAGCCCTGGAGTCAGGAGGACCTGTGTTCAAATCCAGCCTCAAACACTTGACACATGTACTAGCTGTGTGACCTTGGGCAAGTCACTTACCCCCAATTGCCCTGCCCCCCCAAAAGAAATTAGCTCATTCAGCCTAGAGTTCTAGAAATATTTCAAGTCCATTTCTTGATGTTTGAAATGTAACATGTTTTAACTATATACTTCCTTCTTTTAATTATAAAGCTATTAGCTTACCTGAATTTGTCACGTGTTTTCTTTTAGTTTTCAGATCTTACACTCCTAAGTTCTATTTGGCATAGCTTTAAGGAATATGCATTATTGTACAAGTACCTTTTTTTTGGGCGGATGATCATGTCAAAATTATTTCAATGCATGATCAGGTCACCTTGGCTGCTGGATGACAAAGCACTTTTCTTGGAATGAGAAAGACCTCAGTTCAGATTTGGTTCCAGACATGTCATAGCCGTGTGACCCTGGACAAGTTACCTAACATCCTGGACAAGTTGCCTAATCTTTCACAGTTTCAGTTTCCCTATCTCTTAAATGAAGGAGGTTTGACTTGTTAATCTCTAAGTTCCTTTCTGGCTCCAAAGTTATGATCTTTCAGTGTTATCCTGTGCTTTTTACATTTGACACATTACCCCCCATTCATATCTGTGACAAAATAATATATGATTCGTTTCACTGAGAAAATAAGAAAAGATTGTCTTTGTTTCCTTCCTTCCTGTCCTTACATCCTTCCTAAAAGAAAAATGAAAGTTAAAATGATCACTTAATTTAAAAGTTGTTTTAATAAATGATACCTAATTGTCACATTATGGCTATTTTAATTATCTTAATAATAATGATAACATCTAACATTTATATCATTTGCTGTGTGCCAGGCACTGTACTAAGTGCTTTACAGTTATTTCATTTGATCCTCGCAACAATCCTGAAGGGCAGGTACTATTATTATCCTCATTTTACAAGTAAGGAAACTAAGGCAAGTAAATTTCCAAGTCCAAATTTGAACTTAGTGCTTCGTGACTGCAGGCCTAGAATTTTATCCACTGTGCCACCTACCTTCTTGTAGAAAATATATAAGTACCTCTTATAGACTTTGGTTAATGTAGATCCATCTAACTGTACTCAGGAATGAAGCTTAGTTTTTAATATTGGGGAGGCTATTTGCAACTTATCAATCATGGTCAAGAAGCAACATTTTCAAAGAAGGGAAAGTAGCTAAGAAAAATTAAATTCCTTCCCTTGTCATAACTTTTTCCTGTGTCCATAAGAAAACAAACCAATACTATTTTTTTAAAACTTCTAGCATGTTCATTCAAAAATTTGTCTTTTTTCTCATTCTCCTTTTTCCTTTTCATTGAGTGAGGATAGAATTTAATTCATAGATGAAAATTACAAGAGAAATACAGTTTCTAGGTCACTTTGCAATAAAGCAGTCTAAGGAAGTTAGAACTCCAAATATGCTGTAATTGGATTGACTAACCACTTTTAAATACTATGTATTTAAAATAAGGTACTGAAAGGAAGAAAAAAGGAAATTATAGGTGTGCAATCTCAAATAAATTAATATATGGAAAAATATTTTGTAAACCTTAAGCATATAAATGCTTTGTTAAAGCTTACCTTACAGGTTTTAAACCAAGCTTAATTTGGCAAAAAGGGGTGTCCTCCACTTGGACAGCATTGCATAAAGCTTGCCATATTTTACGTGCAAGATTAGAAAGAATGATGATTGAAATCTTTGAGAGGTACCCTTCTATTTTTGATATAATGGTGATATTTGGAAAATATTTTAGGAGAATCTTTTGGTTTGAAGACTTTCTAAAGGCCAAGAATATCATTACCTTGGTTTTTGGTATGTACATGTTAATATTGGGGCCTTGACAATATTTCATTAGAATCATGACCAGTGAGGAAACATCTGACTTATTCTGTATCCCACTTAGCCCAGTACTCTGTGTGTAAACTTAAATGGATTGCTGCCAATATTAATATCTTATGTCTTTTGTGCTTTGTGTAAGTTAACAAAGTACACTCATAAACATTTTCTCATTTTATCCTTAAAACATCTGTGAGCTAAGCAGCACAGGCATGATTATGGTTATGTATCATAAAATTGAGGTTCAGAGTTTAAATGGCTTGTCTGTGGTTGTATAGCCAGAAAATGCCAGTGGTAGGATGCCAATTCAGGTTTCATGATTTCTTACTCTAATGTTTTCACTGCTGCCCCATGTTGCCTATTAGTATATACATGTGTGTTTGGGGGTTGTTTTTGCTTCTATGAGAAGAGTACACAGGTGTCAAGTTGTTTATTTAGTGGAAATAATGAATTTTTACTGATTCTTCCATATCCATAGAATCGGACACTTTTGCCTTTTGACGAGAGTGATGATCTGCACACTAATTTATTAGGGCAAGTCCTAGGCACTAAAGAGAATTTGATTTATTACTTAATGATTATAAAGATGATAACTCCAGATAATACTAATTATATATTAGGATTTAACTTATTTTCTTTCTAAGAGTATATGTATTAATATATCTGTCAGAATTATAATTTTCTACTGTTTCTTGATTTTCAGGGTACGTTTTCTCCTTGGGGGTCGACATGGAGAGTTCAAATTCCTTCCTCCACCTGGTTATGCTCCTTGCTTTGAAGCGGTCCTGCCAAAAGAAAAGTTGAAAGTGGAGCATAGTCGAGAATACAAGCAAGACCGAACATACTCAAGAGATTTGCTGGGCCCTACTGTTTCTTTATCACAAGCAGCCTTCACACCAATCCCTGTGGATACTAGCCAGGTATGAAAAACCTCCTGACAACACTTTGTATTTCTTTAAGCCAATGATTCTCTGGGGCAATTCTGTTTCTAGTTATCTGTTTTTATTTGCCATTAAACAATATTTAAAAATTTTAATTTATAGAATAGACATATATTCAACCAGTACCTTTTTGTCTTATAGCCATTACAATTTTATTAAGTTGTTAGTTTTAATTTTTTTTATATTTATTAATATCATTATGTGGAATCTGTTGTGTTAAAAGCAAATAGCAATTGAGTGTAATAACTCTAAAATATGAGGGAAATGCAGAATATGTGTCACGTGATTAAATGTATATGTGTCTCAGAGAAGTAGATTAAGAAGCGTGAAGTTGTAAAGAAGTCACTAGTGAGGTGAGAGTTGCTTTCAAGTCTTTTAAATTACTTGTCCATTGTTCATTTCTTCATCTGTTGCTTGCCTTTGGGTTCTTTAATTGAGTAATAAAACAAAGAAAACCCAAAATACTGTTTTCAGTTGAGATATATATGGCATGCCTATCAAACATAAAAGATTTTATTTTAATAGTTTTAGTTTAGCAAAGATAACACTAATTGTTTTCTGTAGCTTAAAACTGGCAAGTTGTCAGGGTCCCATAAGACTAAGTGCCAAGGTCTCATGACCTCTGACACTAGTATGTTTACAAGAATAGAGAAAGGCTCAGTGTTAAGAATTCTGCTGTTATCATTCTTGTGATAGTCACCACTGCCCAGTATCCATACCATACTGTGTGTCTACAGCCTTTGATAGCCTAGAGCACATTCCAGTGTACAGACTTTGTCAAGTGCATACAGAACAGAAAGTATAGCCTCCCAGCTAGCTTGATTCACCAGACTTGCACTGCTTTACAGTAGTGGAGTCTTACATATCTCTTGCTTTCCTTTCTGTAAAGTGAGAATATTGCTTTCCAATGAGATTATCAGACCTAGTTTAACAACACCATCCAGAGAGGCCTGTATTCTGCCTGTTTTTATAGTCTCTCAATAGATTATATCAGAATTTGATAGAGGATGATGCCTTCTTTTAGGGTTATTGGCTTTCTTCTCTGTGTTAAACTGCTTTACTTTTTTGATTGGTGGCAGAGAACATGTTTTTGTTGATGAGCTAGTATCTTGGCTTTTTTCTTGGAGGAAAGAAGTTAATTGTGATATGTAAATTTGATACATGTTCAAAGCTGTATTATATACCAAAGGGTCTTCAGGCATATTCCTGATGCTATATGGTACAGTTAGTACTTCCATCACTTCACACTTCAAAGAAAGGAAATAGAAACTGTATGTCACTACTCCTGGAAACTACCAAGTGGCTGAACTAAATAGTTTTACTAATCAGCTTTGTGGGAGAAGGTGATAAATTAGAACCAAAGCTATTTCTAAAAAAATCCTTTTTACCTTCTTTATGAAAAATTCATTAAAATTCCTCTAACAATTACATATTAAATGTAACAAGGCAGAATTCAGAGAAACATGAGTAAATCATTTTAGATGTTGAACTGGAAAGGCTCAGAAAAGGTACAAAATTCATTGCCAGAGATATTCATTCTCCGTATTAAACAGTGTTATCCTTCAGAGCATTGACTGTGTGAGCTTTGAATGAGTATTTTTGAATAAATGATACTTAGCAGTTTGTTCTTGGCAAGTTAAGCACCTATTAACTGTTGCTAGAGCATGCCTCTAACATTTTTTAGACTTTTGCTCATCCATTTATGTGGTAACCTAAACCTGTTTCCAAAAAAAAAAGCCCTAAACTGTATTATCCAAGAAAAAAAATCATATAGAATGTCTGATTTGGAATTTCTTTTTTTGTTAATTGTAATGGCTTGTAAGACATTCATTTTAATTGATGTAATTAATGACAAAACAACTGTGATATAGTGGACAGAAAACCGTTGTCAGAGTCAGGTTACAAATCCCATCTCTGTCATATATTGGCTGTTTGACTGGCAAGTCACTTAATCTAATCTGCTTGATCTAATCTATTCTCTAAGACTATAAATTGCAAATAAGGTGCCAATTTACATTATTGAGAGAGTTTCCTCCCTTTGCCAATGGAATTTATATACAGTCCTTTTCCCCTATTTCTAATTAATGATGACAGCACCTGTCAGGTACTTTATTGAAGTGATTAAAAATATGTTCTTTTTTTCTTCTTTTAGATTGTTTTACCTCCTCATCTAGAAAGAATCAGAGAAAAACTAGCTGAGAACATCCATGAATTATGGGTTATGAATAAAATTGAACTTGGCTGGCAATATGGACCGGTACATGATTTTGAAATTTATTTTAACATTCTATTAGTTAGTCTTTCTCGAAAACAGAACTCATCCTTCGGCTTACTAAGTTCAATCCATAAGTAATTGAATGAAAAATATAAAACACTATTTTTGAAAAATTATTTAATAGAGGGAGTGGCATTGGTATGGTAATTGAGAGATTAATTGTTTTTCTGATTTTAAATTTAATTATTTGGGAAGGAAAAAAATGTGTTCAAAAATAGAATTTAGAACTAGAAGCAGTAAGTTTTGTTTTCTCACTTAACTGTTTATATGTCTTACTGGACTGGGAAATTTGTATTTTCTAAATTAATTCAATATCACTTTTTCCCATTCATTTGGGTTTTTTACTTATTTTATTAATAGCCTGAGCACTTGATCTCTTTCTGTTATAATAGCCATTATGCTAAAGACAAGGGTACCTTTCTCTGTCTCAGTTCTTTTTTCTTTTTTATATTCTGAATTTATGGTGCCATAAATATATCTTAATTCATTCTTATACATTTATATCCTACATATAACTTAATCCTTGACTTATTTAGTAGAATAATAATTGTAATATTCTCGTTAATATACCACTTTTATTCCAAGATTCCAACGTATTTAAAGAGTGTCAAACCAATTTATACATCCTGGTAAAGTAGGTAGGGGAATAAATTCTTACTTTACTTCTCAGATGAGTAAACTGAGTCATAGAGTGAGCAAATGATTTGCCTGTATACTAAGCCAAGTGTTTAACTCAGTTGCTTTGATTCAAAATATCCCAAAGAGAAATCATTATCTTTTCCCCTGAGCTCCCCCGCCCCCCCCCATCTGAACTTCCCTATTATTGTCAATGATACTACCATCCTTCTAGTCCCCCAGGCTTGCCACCAAGGCATCATCCTCAGCTCCTCATTATTGTCCTTCTGTCCCTTGTCCCTCTCTCCATCTAATCTGTTGCCAAGGTCTGTCAGTTTCACCTTCGAAAATTCCTCAAAAACACCCCCTTCTCTCCTCTGACACTACCACCACTCTGGTGCAAGTCCTAATCACCTCACCCCTCTACCATTGTAACAGCCTAGTGGTGGATCTACCTGCCTCAATTTTCTCCTCATTCTATTCTGTCCTCCAGATTTCAAAGTGATTTTCCATAAATGCAGGTTTGAACACATCACCCCTCTACTCAAACTCCAGTGGCTTTTATCACCTCCAGGATCAAATACAAAATCCTCTGGTATTCTGACCTCTTGATGACCTAACCCCCTTTCTGTCTTTCCAGTCTTTTATGCCTTACACCCTCCACCCCAACATACTCTTTGATCCAATGTCATTGACCTCTTTGCTATTCCACAAAAAAGACAAACTATCTCTTAGTACCAGGCATTTTTTCTGGCTGTTCCCCCCTGCCAGGGATGCTCTCCCTCCTCATCTCTGCCTCTTAACTTCCTTTAGGTACCAACTAAAATGACAGCTTCTATAGGAAGCCTTCCTCAATAACTCTTAATTTTAATAACTTGCCTCCATTAAGTATTTCCTGTTTATTCTAAATATAGCTTTAACTGTACATATTTGTTTGCTTGTTGTCTCCCCCCGCCCCCCGCCATTAGATTGTGAGCTCCTTGAGGTGATGTGCTATCTTTTGTTTTTCTTTGTATCCCTAGTATTTAACACAGTGCTTGTCCTATAGTATGTGCTTAATGACTTAATCAGTGCTTATTGACTGACCAATAGTTCTTTGCTGCCACAAAGTGCTATTATGAACATTTTGGTTTATATGAATTTTCTATTGCTGTCTTTGACTTCCTTGGGATATATGCTTAGACATGATATTTCTGGATTAAGGAGTATGGACCTTTTTTTGGCATGACTCCAAATTACTTTACAAACTGGTTGAGCCAATTTGTGGCTCTACCAGGAATGCATTAGTGTGTTTGTCTTACCACAAGTTTTCTTTAATATAGATTATTGAGAGATAATACAACGTGATTCAGGAATAAAGAATGGGAGAAGCCAAAGATTTATAGATTACACTGAAGCCTCATGCCTTTATATAATGAGTACTTTATTAAAATAATTGGCACATGCTGGATATGACAACCGCCAAGTGAAGTGACACTGAAAAAACCTAAAATGAGTTATATCTTAACAGATTAGGAAAGACTTGTTATTGAAATTGGAGTTACCCCAATTATCAGTCATATATATGCAGTCAGAGCATGAACTTGCTAAAATTAAGATCAGAATAATGATAAAAAGGTCTACTTGATTCTGAACTATTTAATGAAATAACTGGTGAAAAAAGATGGGAAATAAATTTAAAAAGTGACACCTGCACTTATTATAATTTTGTTTAAAATTTTAACCAGTGTAAATTATTTGCCACATCAAGAAAACCAAAGGATACTAGGAAGTGCTGTATTTAGCAGACATTTGGCTTTCTTGCCAGATAGTGAGATGATGCCTGCCAAAAGTAAAACAGTTTGTAAAATTCTTCGTAGATTCTTATGAAAGATTACCAGTTATTATAAGCATTATCATCTCATATAGGAATGAAAATAATGGATGGTTTAGGGGATACATTACATGGAGTTGAAACTAGGCAGAGCAGCAGATACAAAGTAGAGTCTTGTTGGTTGCATCAGATGGGCTAAAAAGACAGAAAAGGAAAATGACAAATGCTAGAGAGGATATGGGAGAATGGATACACTAATGCACTATTGATTGGTGGAGTTTTGAACTGGTCTAACCATTCTGGAGAACAACTTGGAGCTATGTACAAAGGGCTATAAAACTGTGTTTACCCTTTGACCCAGAAATACCACTACTAGATCTGTATTTCCAAGAGATCAGTGAAAAAAGAAAAGTTATCTATATGTACAAAAATATTTATAATGGCTCTTTTTGTATGGCAATGAATTGGGAACTGAGGGGATGCCAATCAATTAGGGTATGACAGAACAAGTTATGGTATAGGATTGTGTTGGAATACTATTGTGTTATTAAGAAATTATGAGGAGATGCCAAGTGAAATGAGCAGAGTAAGAACAATTTATATAGTAATAGCAATTTTGTAAAGATAATCAACTTTGAGGACTTAGTAACTCTGCCAGCATGATGACCTACCACAGTTTCAAAGGGCTTATGATGAAACATACTATTCACATACTATGCTAATGGATTCACAGTATAGATTGAAGCATATTTCTTCTTTTCTTTTTTCCCTTCCTTCCTTCCTTCCTTCCTTCCTTCTTTCCTTTCTTAAGTGGCAAATAGAAAAATATTTTTTGTGTTACTATATGTATTTGTAGTGGGTTTTGTTTTTCTTGCCTTCTCAAAGAGCTAGAAAGGGAGAAAGTAGAGGGAAAGAGTTTGTAACTGAAAAAAATAAAATTTAAAAACAAAAACAGTACTGTGAATAAATAGAAACTGAAGCTCCAAAAGATTGATAAGCTTATTTAAAAAGGTGGGAGTATAAATTATGATGCCTGACATAAGTAGAAAGTAAATGTTACACATCTACATAATCTTTCTGTAAAAACCATTGTAGACCTGGAATGGTGGTAGTTTTTACAATAACATTATTTTTGGACTATTTTCCCCCTTAAATTTTACATATTCCCTATCTTTGCTTTAAAATATTGAGGTAACTTATACTAACTACCTGTGTTTTTCAGGTCAGAGATGACAACAAGAGACAACACCCCTGCTTGGTAGAATTCTCTAAGCTTCCAGAACAGGAACGCAATTACAATTTACAGATGTCCCTTGAGACCCTAAAGTAAGTTTCCTGCATGTTATATCCTATACTTGCATTATAAGAAAAAGGGGAAAAAAGTTATAACATAATTGCAGGTTTTTTGTTAGTTTATTGCTAATTCAGGTTTCACATGATCCATAGCAGGCTGGATAGGTAATGCATTTGACTTTAAACTTATTTATAAAACTAGATATTTTTTGAACAATCTTTTTTTAACCTTCCTGGTAAAGTTTTGTCAGTGTATCTTCTAATAAACTACTTGATTAACAGGTATGTTATCATGCAAGCACTTTTTAAACCACAAACTTTATATTAATATGAATTGCTTATATTATAAAAAGGATAATTTTCTTTTAATACACTTTATTTTCATAACAATTTCCTGTATATCATCCTCTCCTACCCAGTGATCCATCCCTTGTCATCATCATTGTCGCCACCACCACGAATCCCAGCAAACATTTATTAATCAGTTACCAGATACCAGGTACCAGGTACTGTGTGCTAAGTGCAAGGGATACAAAGAAAAGCAAAAACATGATCCCCATCCTCCAGGTACTCCTATTCTAAAGGAGGAGACAATGTGCAAAAAGCTATTTACATTTGAATATTATTTGTAACAAAAGAAAAAGAAATAAAAAAGGAAAAGGAAAAAAGACATATCAACCTTGACTAACAGAATATGCAGTATTCCACACTCATAGTTCTCCATCTCTGCAAATAAGGGAGGAAGTATATTTTATCATATCTTCTTTGAGTCTAAGCCTGGTAATTATAAAGATTTTTAGTTTCTTTTTCATTTTCTTTTTTTTTCAGAGGTATTTCTTTCCATTTATATTGTGGTTGTTACCATATATGTTGCTTTCATGATTCTGCTAACCTCATTTTGTGTTAGTTCACACGAGTCTTGACATGTTTCCCTGAAATCTTTGTATTCATCACTTCTTATGGCAGCAATAATTTCATTATATTTATATATCATAGCTTGCTTAGTTATTATTTATTTAATATATTTAGTTTTCAGCATTGATTTTCACAAGAGTTTGAATTACAAATTTTCTCCCCATTTCTACCCTCCCCCCCCACTCCAAGATGACATATATGCTGGTTGCCCTGTTCCCCAGTCAGCCCTCCCTTCTGTCATCCCACTCCCTTCCCATCCCCTTTTCCCTTCCTTTCTTGTAGGGCAAGATATATTTCTATCCCCCATTGCCTGTGTATCTTATTTTCTAGTTGCATGCAAGAACATTTTTTTTGAACATCTGTTTCTAAAACTTTGAGTTCCAAATTCTCTCCCCTCTTCCCTTCCCACCCACCCTCCCTAAGAAGTCAAGCAATTCAACATAGGCCACATGTGTATCATTATGTATAACCCTTCCACAATACTCATGTTGTGAAAGACTAACTATATTTTGCTCCTTCCTAACCTATCCACCTTTATTGAATTTTCTCCCTTGACCCTGTCCCCTTTCGAAAGTGTTGGTTTTTGATTACCTCCACCCCCATCTGTCCTGCCTTCTATCATCCCCGCCTTTTTTTTATCTTCTTCCTTCTTCTTTCCTGTGGGGTAAGATACCCAATTGAGTATGTATGGTATTCCCTCCTCAGGTCAAATCTGATGAGATCAAGATTCACTCATTCCCCCCTCACCTGCCTTCTCTTCTCTTCCTAAAGAACTGCTTTTTCTTGCCACTTTTATGCAAGATAATTTACCCCATTCTATCTCTCCCTATCTCCCTCTCTCAATACATTCCTCTCTCATCCCTTAATTTGATTTTATTTCCTTTAGATATCTTCCCTTCATCTTCAACTCACCCTGTGCCCGCTCTCTCTCTCTCTGTATATATATATAATATATATGTATATATACACACACATACATATATACATACATACACATTCACTTATACATATATATACATAAACATATATATATGCATATTCCCTTCACACTGAGGTCTCATGAATCATACACATCATCTTTCCATGTAGGAATGTAAACAAAACAGTTCAACTTTAGTAAGTCCCTTGCAATTTCTTTTTCTTGTTCTTTTTCTTGATTCCCTTTCCATGCTTCTCTTGATTCTTGTGTTTGAAAATCAAATTTTCTATTCAGTTCTGGTCTTTTCACTGAGAAAGCTTGAAAGTCCTCTATTTTATTGAAAATCCATATTTTGCCTTGGAGCATGATACTCAGTTTTGCTGGGTAGGTGATTCTTGGTTTTAATCCTAGCTCCATTGACCTCTGGAATATCATATTCCAAGCCCTTTGATCTCTTAGTGTAGGAGCTGCCAGATCTTGGATTATTCTGATTATGTTTCCACAATACTCAAATTGTTTCTTTCTGGCTGCTTACAGTATTTTCTCCTTGATCTGGGAACTCTGGAGTTTGGTAACAATATTCCTAGGAGATTTCTTTTTGGGATCTATTTGAGGAGGCGATTGATGGATTTTTTCAATTTCTGTTTTGCCCTGTGGCTTTAGAACATCAGGGCAGTTCTTCTTGATAATTTCTTGATAGATGATATCTAGGCTCTTTTTCTGATTGTGGCTTTCAGGTAGTCCAATAATTTTTAAATTATCTCTCCTGGATCTATTTTCCAAGTCAGTTGTTTTTCCAATGAGATATTTCACATTGTCTTCCATTTTTTCATTGCTTTGGTTCTGTTTTATAATATCTTGATTTCTCATCAAGTCACTAGCTTCCACTTGCTCCAATCTAATTTTGAAAGTACTATTTTCTTTAGTGGTCTTTTGGACCTCCTTTTCCATTTGGCTAATTCTGCCTTTCAAGGCATTCTTCTCCTCATTGGCTTTTTGGAGCTCTTTTGCCATTTGAGTTAGTCTATTTTTTAAGGTGTTGTTTCCTTCAGTGTATTTTTCAGTATTTTTTTGGGTCTCCTTTAGCAAGTCATTGACTTGTTTTTCATGGTTTTCTCGCATCCTTCTCATTTCTCTTCCCAATTTTTCCTCTACTTCTCTAACTTGCTTTTCCAAATGCTTTTTGAGCTCTTCCATGGCCTGGAACCAGTTCATGTTTTTCTTGGAGGCTTTTGTTGTAGGCTCTTTGACTTTGTTAACTTCTTCTGTCTGTATGTTTTGGTCTTCTTTGTCACCAAAAAAGAATCCAAAGTCTGAGACTGAATCTGGGTGTGTTTTTGCTGCCTGGCCATATTCCCAGCCAACTAACTTGACCCTTGAATTTTTCAGTGGGGTATGACTGCTTTTAGAGTTCAGAGAACTATGTTCCAAGCTTGGGCGGATGCACTGCCACAGCAGCACTCCTCCTTGCCCAAGAACCCCCAACCCAGACTGGACTTAGATCTTCAGCAGGGTCTTCACTCCTGCTCTGATCTGCCACTTAATTCCTCCCACCAGGTGGGCCTGGGGCCAGAAGGAACTGCAGCTGTACTTCTGTAGCTGCCCCACCTCTGCTGCCCTGGGGGCGGTAGCCGAACCCCAAATTCCTTCCACTCCTGCAGCTTTTCTCACTAACCTTCTCTGCTGTCTTTGGTGTTTGTGGGTTGAGAAGTCTGGTAACTGCTGCAGCTCACTGATTCAGGGCACTAGGGCATGATCCGCCCAGCTCCTGGTCTGGTTGGTCCGTGCTGCTCACGTTGGGCTTGGCTGGGCTCGGCTCCCCTCCGCTCCCCTCTGCTCCCAGCTCCGTGCAGGATAGACCTCACCCAGAGAACATCTAGGCTTCCTGGCCTGGGTCTCTGTTCCCTCTGCTGTTTTGTGGGTTCTGCAGTTCTAGAATTGGTTCAGAGCCACTTTTTATAGGTTTTTGGAGGGACTTGGCAGGGAGCTCACGCTATTCCTTGCTTTCCAGCCGCCATCTTGGCTCCTCCCTGCTTAGTTATTATTTAATCAGTGGGATTTACTAAGTTTCCCAAATTTTTACTACAACAAAAACTTTATAATAAATGTTTTGATGAGTATTTCTTTCTGTCTGTGTCCTCCTCATGATATACACTTAGCAGTGAGAACTCTGGGTCAACGGATAAAAACATTTTTGAAACTTTCTTAGCATAATTCCAAATTATTATCCAGAATGGTTGGGCTAATTCAAAGTTCTATCTATAGTGTGTCAGTATGATTATCTTTCCACAGGGTTGGGTTTTTATTTCTCATTTCTCTTATTAGGATGTGAAGCTATTTGAAAGACTAATTTTCAAACATCTTGCAAAATGACATTGTGAAGTGTGCCAAATTGTTTTGTGCATGTTACAATGATATTAGGTGATAAAATATTTGAAATTGAGAAAAGGCAAGAAAATATTCTTGATAGATATGTCAAGATGTGTAATAATTTTTTTCTTTATCCATAAAGCCTTGTAGGTACGTGACCTTAAGGTACAGATGGCTTACTTTATCCAGCTAGGTTAATATCTTGAAATTTTTTTTAGATGAAGTAAGTATACAGTGTAAACTTTTTATTTGGTTAACCTATGAAGTCAGTTCTATGGAGGATGGTTAATTTGAGACTTGCATTATTACACATTTACATGTTAATTAAATATTGTTTTTACTCCTCTTTCTTGCCAAACTTCTAGAAAGTAATCTTTAGTGTTTCTTCCTTAATTTACTCACTGTCCTGTCATTGAACTACCTGCATTCTGCCTTTTTTCCCCTGGTTTTTTTTTTTTTACTGAAATTGTTTTCTTCTAAGCAATCAATGTCTACTTAATTGGTAAATATAATGGAGTTCTTTCCATTGAACTTTCTGTTGTACTTAACATTATTCACTATCTTCTGCTCTTTAATATTCTTGTATTACACAGCTTCTACAAAATTATTCTTGCATCTTTTCCTTTCACATGCTTCCTAAGTGTGCACACTTCCTTCACCCTTTTCTTTTTATGCGTTATTCATATTAATTGATTCAGTTATCACCTCTGTGCAAATGATTCCCACATTTTGGTTCTTCTATGATCTGACTTATGAGCTACATTTGAGATAGACCTTGGAATGCAAGGGTCTATATGTGCTGCTCTTTAATCCCACTATTTTTTCCGTTAAAAATATAGTTATTAAAATGAAATAGAAATACATTAAATTCACTGTGTTCAAGTCCTATTTAACCTCTCAGTGCTCTAGGAGGTAATGCTGAGGCTAAAAATTTAAGAGATATCAAATTGATTGATCGGTATAGGGAGTTTTTTTTTAATCTAGAAGTTTCATCTGCCAATCAAATCATATGTTCAGTCCCTATCCCTATCTTTGTAAGATGGGAACTGACATAAATGAAAGCAGTATAATGTATTGTTGTTTAATTGATAAAAGCTCAGTTCCTAAGAAATTCAAATTGATTACCCTTAGGTCTTTTATTCTCTAAGTTCGTACTCAGCTTTTAATTAAACTGAGTCCAAATGTTGAAATGCCACATTAAAGTTTCCTTGCCACAAATAACATAATGTATAGGAGGCACCTTAACATGCTTTTGGAAAAAAACAAAGAAAACTTAGTCCTACCCTCAAGGAACTCTAAATTACTAGGAGAACTAATTACTAAATTTAAAAAAAAAATTCATAGCATAATTTATTGTTTTTCTTCAGCAAGCAGCATAGATCTCTTCTCATTACTTCATGTTTTCTTTTTTCTTGTAAATGTCTTCCAATAGCCACTTAGTAGTCACTACTTTGCCCCAAAATAATCATAATTTTTAAGGCACCAGTTTTTTTCTTGTGAATGACTTAGCATTTTAGAGAGAATTGTTATTTGTTTATTTTAAAGAACCATATGCTGTGTTAACTGAGACATTAAATAAAACGCCTAGGCTCACAACACCATAATGTAGCAGTTGAAACCCAGGTCATCTGCCAGTCTGCCTCTCTAATTTAACTAGTTGTTATATGTATACGTATCAAGAGGTTATAAAGCATTTTCAGTAAAACAACTCCATAAGATAGGTAGTACAAGTTAAAATATTGGCCCCAAGCTCAATTACATAAATGAGGAAGCATATACTTAAGAAAGAAACCATCAAAAAATCAATTTTTAAAAACATATTGTCTGAATTTTTTTGTTATTTTGATATCTTTATTGTGAAATTTACATATTTTGTTATATTTTAAAATTCATGTACAATCTATTTTCATTATTTCTCCCTGTTCCTGTAAATGTTGCTTTTCTGAATTATACACTAAGCAGCTTTTAGTTCCCAGTGTCCCTACTTGAAAAGCAATTTTTTTAGAAATAAAGTATCATGTCAATGTTCCATTTGAGGTTAATTTATCTTACTTATGAATTATATACCCTTTAAAATATAGTGTGATTTTATTCAGACAAAATATATACATAAGAATCAGCCTGTACAAGATTGGTTATGTGACCAGTAAGAGGACAAGACATTTTTCTGAGTTTCCATTAACTCATGCCTCCCTTCAAAAAAAGGAATAATGCACCTGAGTAGGGCAATTATAGTTATTTCCACAAGATAAGAAAGTTAGAAGCCCAATAAGGTACAAACTTTATGAATTAACAGTGGATAACACTAATTATCTTGTTCACTCAGCACTTCCAGTCTGAGTGATCCAGGAGGGCACAGAAATGATCGTACTAGGATCTATTCACGGATTTCCCTCATATTGCAGTATCCAAAGAACAGGCTTCCCCTGTCTTGCTCTCAGTATTCTGGAATAATAAGCAGCAGATTTCAACTCTGCCTAGGCACTTGTATAAAAAGGAGAGGCATAGGAGGAAGTGTTCTTGTTTTTTGCTTGAGGTGAGTGTCTGTTTAGAACACCTATTCTACGCTCCCCAACCCCCAAGCCTACGAAAAGCAACAGACATTGATAGCCCCGAAAAAGAACAACAAAAATAAGTAAATAAAAGGTCACAGGACCAGTGGGCAAGGCTACACCAGGCCTGAAGGAAAGGGGACTGGAATCCAGCAGCTGGGACCATCCTGACTCCTCTAGAAGCTACTTGGGGGCAAAGATTGGGGCTAAAGAAAAATAAATTTCCCCACTTGAAAGTAAGCTAAGATAATATTTAGATCTAGGTGCAGGGGTGAACCCATCATCAAAGAGAAAGGTATCAGAAAATGAGCAACGGAGGAAATAAAAAATGGACTAGAAAGGACTAAAACTCTCAATTTCAGGAAGAAGAAAGTTCAGTTAAAGCATACAAACAGCAACCAGGGCATACTAAAATTAGAAGAGAAAATGAGTACCAAGATATCTTAAAGATTGCATAAATCTCCAAATAAATATTTAAAGACTAAGTAGAATAAAAACCTGGTGAACCAGAGGTAGATTTCCAAGAAAGCATGGCACTATAGCAGGGTGTTTCTACATGGTTCAAGAGACAAATCAAAATCTTGAGAGAAGAATTTATATGAAAACGGATAGCAGAATGTATGCTCTATAGAGGAGCAATGATAGCAAAATAGGGAAAAGCAAATGAACAATCAGCAACAACAACAACAAAAAAAACCAACTTGAATCCATGATGGAAAATCTCTCCAAAGAAGTGAGTGGACAACAAATTTGGAAAACAAATATACTCCATTGAAGGACAATCTAGAAGAAGAAAAGCAAAGATCAATGATGTTAAAATAACACATGCTTTCAATAAATGCAAAACACATTGATCTCAGAGACAAGATGCATAGAAAGAACTTAAGGACCATAGGCCTCCAAGAAGAAGATTATTAATCTAAAAAGATAGGCACAATATTTCAAAATATATATATATTTGTATACATATATATGTGTGTGTGTGTGTGTGTGTGTGTGTGTGTGTGTGTGTGTGTGTGTGTGTGTGTGTAAGAAGCTTCCCAGAACTTTCTGAATTCAGAAAACAAATCACTAATTGAAAAAATCCACATATTACCTCTAAAAAGGAGAAAAATCCTCTGCTTCATAATTTTTACTTTTAATTTTTTTCTTTTTACATTAATTTATTTTAAACTTAAATATACAATAAGAAAAGAAAAAGAAACATAAACTTAAATACAAAATAAGAAAAGAAAAAAAAAGCATTTTCATGTGCACAGCAGAACATAAGAGAGGCTTCATGATATACAGCAATTAATTTCCATTTCAAGAAAGCTTGTATAATAAATACTATGCATTGTATTCAGAGCTGTCCATCTTTTCTTTGCCTTCTTGTGAGTTTTCTTTTGTCTGCTATGTACTTTTTACTTTGTTCTTTTTCCCCCTCTCTTCCTTCCCTGCCAGGCTACAATTAAGTGCAGATGTAATATATGTGTGTGTATATATGTATGCGTGTATATATATGTATATATGCATGTACACACATAATTTTACGTACATACATATATACACATACATATACTTACATAGATATCTATAATCTTACCCATAGACATATGCATCTATGTAAAACTGTACTATACTTGTTTGCCCTCTCTTTTTTGAGGGTAGATAACCTCTTCTGTCATAAGTTCAAGTCTTTCCATGTTTTTCTAGGTCCACCACTTAAATTATTTAGATCTAACTTTATTTGCATAAATAGTGTTTTATGTTTATGTTCATATAGTTTCTGTATCTCTTTTGGCAGGTATGCTCTCAGGTATTTTATATTGTCTAGTTATTTTAAATTTTCTAAAACAATATTAAATAATATGGCTGACACATGGGGTAGTTTTCCTATTTTTCTTTTTTTTTTGGAGGGGGGAAGGCAGGGCAATTGGGGTCAAGTGACTTGACCAAAGTCACACAGCTAGAAAGCATGTCAAGTGTCTGAGGCCAGGTTTGAACTCAGGTCCTCCTGACTCCAGGGCTGGTGCTATTTTTCTCTTTTGATTAAATCTATTTTAGCTTTAATTTTGTCTGAAATCATGATTACTACTCCCACTTTTTTAATATAATAAATTCTACTCCTGACCTTTATTTTATGTTTGTGTGTATCTCTCATTTTTATAGCATTTCCTGAAAGCAATATATTTGAATTCAAATTTTTAATCTGCTATCACTTTCCATTTTGTGGGTAAATTCGTCCATTCACATTCTAAGCTATAATTACTTGTTATATATTTTTCTCCTTCCTATTTTTCCTCGCTACTCTTCTCACCCTATTCCTGTCCCTCCTCACTCCTCTGCATCACTTCTACCCATTACCTTGCCCACCTATTTCTTAATCTACCCACCCCCTCCAAGAATCCCTCCCTTATCTTCTCTCCCACCTTCTCCCCTTGCCCTCTTATCTCTTTCTGAACATAGAAGACTTTTATACCCTTCCAGATATATATATATATGTATATATATACATATACACACACACACACACACACACACACACACACACACATATATATGTTGTTTTCCCTTTAACCCATTCCTGATGAGAGTAAGGTTTCAGCACTACCTACCCTCCCCCCACTAGCATCTTTTGTATCAATTTTTATTTTTGCCCCATTTGTATGAGATAATTGCTCCTTTTTATCTCTTCCTACACTGTTTTATTATTTTTTAAAATCACTCTATCATACTTAGCTCAGCCTAAGCTTTTCTTTCAAATTACCTAAATAAAAAATTACATTTATAATAGAACTGATATTTTCTTATATAAGAAGTAAATGATTTTACCTTATTAAGTCCTTTATAATATTGGTCCTTAATGTTTGCTTTATATTTTTCCTGGATGTTATATGTCGAATTTTCCCTTAAGTTCTGCTGTTTTTGTCACAAATACATGAATGTCTTTCAGTTTGTTAAATGTCCATTTTTTTTCATTCAGGGTTATACTTAACTTTGCTGGGTAAGTTACCCTTGGTTATAACTCCAGTTCTTTTGCTCTTGAGATATAGTATTCCAAGACTTATGGTCCTTCAATGTAGAAGCTGTTAGCTCTTGTGTAATCCTTATTTTAGCTCCATAATACTTAAATTGGTTTCTTCTTGTTGCTTCCCATATTTTCTCCTTAACCTGGGAGCTTTGAAACTTGCTGTGATATTCCTGTAAGTTTTCTTCCTGGGATCTCTTTCAGGTGGTAAATAGTGGATTTTTTTATATTTCTGCTTTACCTTCTTGTTACAGAACTTCAGGGCAATTTTCCTTGATAATTTATTGTATTATTGTACCAAGACTCTTTTTTTTTAATCATACTTTTCAGGCAGTCCGACTATTCTTGCATTATTTCTCCTTGATCTGTTCTCAAGATCAATTGGTTTTCTGATGAGATGTTTCATGTTCCCTTCTATTTTTTCATTCTTTTGATTTTGTTTTATTATTTCTTAGTGTCTTAGAACATTATTAGGTTCCCTTTGTCCAATTCTAGTTTTTAAGGAACTATTTTCTTCCTTAAGTTTTTGGTTCTCTATTTCAAGTTGGTTGACTTTCTTTTCCTGATTTTCTTGAATTGTTCTTATTTTTACTAATTTTTCCTTGATCTCCCCTATTTGACTTTTAAAGTCCTTTTTAAGTTCTTCTAAGAAATCTTTTTTTATTTGGGACCATTCAATGTTTGTCATTGAAAAAGGAGTGGCCTTTTTAGCATTCTCTTCCTCTGAATATGAACCCAGATGTTCTCTGTCCCCATAGTAGCTGTCTATGGTTGGGTTCATTCTCCTTTGTTTGCTCATTTTTTTGTTTTATTTTATTTTTGCAACTATTAGTGTGATCAAGTTCTAGTCCCGAGGTATGGGCAGTAATGCCCCAAGCCTCAGTTTCTTCTTACTGTTATTTTCTTTCCCAGGGCTCAAACTTGAGCTCTCTTCTCCACTTCTAAGCCATGACTAGAGCCCCTGGTCACACTGTCCCACAAATAACAACTAACTAATTAAATAAATGTTGTATGGAGAGCAAGTGAGACACGCCACAGAGTATAATTTTTAAATGGAGAATTTATTAGCCAGCGACCATTCGGGATTCAACCCAAATCAAAATGGCCCTGAGTTGGGGTAAAGGAGTCATATTTATACAGAAAAACAGGGTGCAGTGGTTAATTATCTCTTGAAATTTACATATGTTATTTTAGCAGACTCAGCAAGCCTGTGTTATTTCACTTTTTATGACCATGATACAAGAAGAGGAACTTCCTTAATGGAATAGATTGTAAATACAACAAATCAGATAGCTGACAAAGTGTCAACTGAAATTACAGCCCCACAACATGTTCATAAAATATCAAGATAAGGCAAAGTCATATAATTCAAGATAATGTCTGGGGCTGAGGCCCTCATCCTTAATGGCCATAGACAGACCAAGGGATGCTCCAGCTGGGTTTGCTGACACAAGATAAAAACATCTCTGAGCATATATATATATCTGGAAGGGTATTAAAGTCTTCTATGTTCAGAAAGAGATAAGAGGGCAAGGGAAGAGGGTGGGAGAGAAGATAAGGGAGGGATTCTTGGAGGGGGAAGGCAGTCTCTTTGTTTCCTGAGCCTGTTAGCATCTGGCTTTTCCTTTGGTTAATTAGTCTACATTCCTTAGAACAGTCACGGGGCCCAGGGACATTTGCTGAAAGCCAAAATGGCAGGAACTACGTCCGTTTTTCTTATGCAAACCAGGGTTTTTAGTTGGGGGTTGGGGGCAGGGGTCTCCTTAGCAATAACTGATTTCTGCAGCACCACACTACTAACCCTATCCCTAACCCCAAATGTGCGCCCTGGCAAATGATCTTACTCTCCTGTGGTCCCTTTGGTGGCTGCAAACTACAACTGTCCTCTCTTCCCTGGAACTGAAACCAAGGACTCTGCAAGTGCCCACAGCCAGCAGGGTCCCTGGCCCTCTGCCACTGCACTCACCAGGTGTATGCTAGCTCTTTCTTCTTGCAGGCACAGCCTGGGATATATCTGATCAATGCAGCTATGCTTGGTGTCCCTTGACAGTGGAAGGTATATCAGTCTTCTTCTCAGAGGTCAGACCCCCACACTGTCCTTGAGATGAAAGTTTCTTAGGCTGAGGCTGCCTCACCACCCCAGCTGCCCCAGGGCTTGTTGTTTGTAGGTTCCACAGAGTTGACCTGGCAGTGTTTCTACTTTACTTAGGCAGAACCTCTCCCAGCTGGAGGTCAGGTCTTTCCTGTGGTCTTCTTAAGTTGCCTTAGGAGAACAACTTCTTTACCTTAACTTTTGTTTATGTCCCTCTAAATGTCCACACATTCCCTCTGAGACAATATTCTGTCTTTTTATGGAGGAAATTTGGAGACCAGAGAGTTTTCTGACCTACTCTGCCATCGTCCCAGAATCCTCTCTCCTCTTTAAACTCTTAAGACACGTAGTGATTAAATTTAACAATTTTGATGACAAACAGTAGCTCCTGCAAGTGTCAAGGAGAAAGACTTCACATACAAAGGAAAAAAATTTGAATAACAAAGCATTTTGCCCCCATCAGAAACCTCATAATGGAATGAAATAACATACTGTTGAAAAAAAAAAAAAAGAAAGGTGCTCATTAAAAAATGGCATACCCTTCAAATCTGAGCCTAATCAACTCTACAAAAAAAGGTGGATAGAGGTATCTGAAGCACTGTTGGAAGGAGAAAAAAACTGATATGAGCAAATTATTCACCTCATAAACCTCCCAAACTAAAGAACAAGAAGAAGTGTAAATGTTAAGTGCAACTACCACTGAAAGCATAACAGAACTACCACATCTGTAAAGATTATTAAAAGAAAAACAAAACGAAACAGCATGATCATTAAGAGATTTCTTTCTAAATTCCAAAAGGGGATAAAGTAGGAAATGTAATTGAAAGAAATAGAAATGACAGTGGAGGAGCATGCTTAAAACTCCATAGACTAAAACCCCCAAAATCCCCAACAAGGTAATCAATATTTTTGTGGTACTAAGTTGAAGTAATTGGAGTGTTTGTAAAAGGGGAACCAGGAGTTGGGAAATACAGGGGAATGTGGGATGTACCTTAATCAAGTCCATGATAAACAACAAAGGGAAGATAATTCCTCTAGCTTATTTACAAACACAGGGGCTAGCAAAGAATGGATGAGTTAACAAAGGGAGAGATTGAAAGCGATGAAAAGAAAGGAGGGAGCTCAATTCAGTGGGGGTAGGATATTAACTGAAGAAGTCTCCCATAAGGGGAAAGATACTTTGTAATGAGAAATAGTGATTTTGTAAAGGATCTAATTTGATGCTCAGGGAGATCAATTCCCTGAGCAAGTGCCGTACCTCTATGTCTAACATACTGACCCAGGAGAGGGAATCAGAACTTCCCGGGGCACCTGACATCCAGAAATGTGGTAAAGAATTAACCCAGAGAATTGAATGCTTGGCAGATCAGGAAAAGAAATCCTCATATGGTGGACAAAAGGTAGATTGGGCCAAATGAATGATTTGAGACCTGGGGAAATTTCTGCTGTAAGGCAATGCTTTATCTTGATTTCCTCCATCAACTATTGATACTTTAAAGAATAAAACACACATAAAAACTCCAAAGAAATTTAATTTATTAAATCAAAGAGAAAGAGAAACAAGAGAGAAAATCTAGATTTCAATAAGTTTCTGAAGAAAGCAGAGTTCAAAAACTTATGTCACCTTTTGAATGGGACCATGATAGAAAATACCTATTACTCAGAAACAATTAGAGCTTTCATAAATTTGACTGTCTGTTATGTTACAGAGGATTTGTAAATGTGAAAAGACAGAAATATTAAACACATCATTTACAGACCATAATACAATAAAAATAGTAACCAGTTCAGGGAATACAAACAAAAGGAAAACAAAATATAAGTTTTGGAATGCAGCTAAAGTAAATTTTCCTCTAAGGAAAATTATATCTCTAAAAAATACATTACAGAATAGAAGAGAAAATGATTAAATAATCTAATAGGCATTAAAAATTAGAAAACCAATAAATAAACACAAAATGAATACAAAAGAGGAAATCTTAAAAATTGGGAATGATAATTGGAAACCAAATGGTCTTTTAAAAGATAATAAAAATTGGCACACCCTTTCAATTCATTAGCATTTATTAAGCATCTATTATGTGCAAGGCACTATAAGAAAGAGGAAGACAGTCTCTGCCCTTAAGGAATTTACAATCTAAATCAAGAAGATAACACAAAAAAGGAAGCTGAAAAGCAGTGAAGCAGGAGGGACCAGGGAGTACCCAGTTTGGGGGCTTTTGTTCTGTGGAGTCCACCACCAAGTGGAGCTGCTGATCACGCTGAATCACGCTCACTCAAAAGAAGAGGGCAGAAAATAAATGAACAAAATCAGCAAATGAAGGAGGCAAAATCACAACAAAATCATTACAGTTTAGTTAACTCAACTAAAACACAAAAGAGAGTGTTACCTTCAAAAATATAACCTAAAATATAACCCAAAACTATAATCCAAACTACCAGAACTTCAAGTGGAAATCTTAAATAATCCAATCTCAGAAAAAGGAATAGAAATAATTGTAAAAGAAGTAGCAAAGAATAAACTCCTTATGGTAATGTATTTGTAGCAGAATTCTAGAAATTTAAAAAAAAACATACAAGTGCTATATGAATTCTTTTCAAAAATTGAGGAAAAAGCATTTATCTCCTTTTATGAGTTTAATACATAAACCAAGAAAGATGAAGCAAAGAAGAGCTATAGACCAATATCAATAATAAATATTGTTGGTAGAGCCAAAATGGTGAAGTAAAATGAGCACTTTTTTCCTGAGCTTTCCCAATGTTCCCTCTTTAAACAACCCTAAAAAGCATGTCAAATTGAATTCTAAGTGAAATAATCAAGAAAAAGGTCACAATGAATCATTTTTTTTTCCTAGCCCAGGACAGCTTAGGAGCACAGAACAAAAGGTCTGCGGACACCACAGTGGGGTTTGAGAGGGAATGTGGTATGGCAGAAGTGACACTAGCAATAGACTTTGGAGGCATATACATCAGCAGTTGAAGCCCCAGCAGCTCCAGGAGCACTCAGAACTCAGAGATGGGAAGAGGATAGAAGAACTGGTCAGAAAAAGATTACATAAGACTTTTGTGCTAGCACTGAGTACAGGACCAGGTACTATCTGGCAACTCCACTTTCCGTTACCCAGTTCTGGATCACACTTCCATGTGGAGAGGGGTAAATTGCAAGGATGCGGGGGCCTTGTATGGATTGCAGTTCTAGGGTAGAAGGGAGTTGTAGTCCTCAGGGAGCAGGAGCCTACTGGAATAAGGACAACGGAGCACACAAGGAGGGCAGTGACCAAATCCCTTCCTGTATCACACAACCTTGGAAGGACTAAAAACATAGAGATCTCCAGACCTAGTTCTGAAACAACAGGACATCAATACCTGAAGCTGAGGATAGCTGCCCCTACCCTACCTGTGAGATGTAAGCAGAGCCCAACTCTAGCATAAAGTCCAAAGGCAACAATAGGCTGGTAAAATGAGCAAACAACAACAGCAACAACAACAAAAGCCAGACCTCATAAAGCTTTGTGACAGGGAAGCTCAAGACACAAACTTAGAAGAAGACAATGACATAAAAGCATCTCCAGGCAAAGCCTCAAAGAAAAATGCGGACTGGACACAAACCTAACAACAATTCCTAGAGGAACTAAAGCAAGAAATAAAGACAGAGCAATAAAATTATTTTAAAAATCAAATAAGAATGGTAGAGGAAAATTGGGAAAATAAATGAGAGTAATGCAAGAAAATTATGAAAAGAAAAATTAACAGCTTGGTAAAAGAGGCACAAAAATACTAAGGAAAGTAACTCCTTAAAAGTTAGAATTGATCAAGTGGAAATGAATGGCTCCATGAGATTTTAAGAAACAGTAAGACAAAGCTGAAAGACTGAAAAATAGATTAAAAATATGAAATGTCATAGAAAAAAACAACTTGGAAAATAGATTAAAGAGAGATGAATTATGAATTATAAGAACTTAGCTACCTGAAAGCTATTATAAAAAAAAGAGCATGGGCATCTTATTTCAAGAAATTATAAAGGAAAACTTCTAGATATCTTAGGACCCTAGTGCAAAATAGAAACTGAATCAACTGATTACCTCCTGAAAGAGATCCCAGAATGAAACCCAGGAAATTATAGACAAATTCCAGAGCTCCTAGATCAAAGAGAAAATATTACTTGCAACCAGAAAGAAACAATACAAATACCATGGATTCAGGATCACACAAGATTTAGCAGATACTCCCTTAACTTCTATTTGCCTCAGTTCCTTGTCTGTAAATGGGGATGCAGTGGAGATGGAAATGGCAAATCACTCTAGTATCTTTATCTAGAAAACCTCAAAAGGCTATGGGGGTCTAATAGAATTGGACCTGACTGAATGAACAGCAATAATGATGATAAAGGCATGTTGGGCATGGCATATGCTACTATGGAAGGCAAAAGATCTAATATTAGAACCAAAAGTAACCTGTCCAGCATAATCTATGGGGGAAAAATGAATATTTAATGAAATAGAGGATTTTCAATCATTCCTGATGGAAAGACCAGAGCTGAATAGAAAAGTTGACATTCAAATACAAGACTCAAGAGAAGCATAAAAGGGTAAACCTGAGTGAGAAATCATAAGGAACTTAATCATGTTAAACTGATTATATTCCAAATATGATACATGTAACCTTTAAGAAGGTGATACATGTAACCCCCAAGAATTTTATCATATTAGGAAAGTTAGTCCATTTAGAGTACATGAGTATCTGTCCATTATGTTGGGATGATCTCAAAAGAAAAATAGAAGACTGAGAAAGAGGGATATACTGAAAGAAGGTGGGAGGGAGAGGAAGACTGGGGGAAATTACTTCACACGAAAGAGGTACAGAAGAAAGTTTACAATGGAAAGGAAGATGGGGAGAGGGACTAGGGAAGAGCAAGCAATGCTTAAACTTTACTTTCATGTGAACTGGTTTAAAGGGGGATTAAATGTGGATGAACATATATACACATACACACATGTATACACACATATATGCATACGTGTATATCTATGTATCTGTGTCAATCTATATATGAAATACATTTGGGTATAGAAAGTCATTTTACCCAACAGGGAAAATGGAGAGGAAAGAGCTCAGCAAAAGCAGGGCATGTGTGTATCTGTGTATAATGGATTAGAAACCAGAATCCATCAATATTTTGTTTATAAAAGACACATCTGAAAAAAAAGACAGACACAAAGTTAAAATAATGGGTTAGAGCAGAATTTATTGTGCTTTAGCTGGAGTAAAAAAGACAGCAGTAATAATCATGATCTCACACAAAGCAAAAGCAAAAATAAACCTAATTAAAATACATAATCAGGGGAACTACATTTTGCTAAAAGGTACCATGTACAATGAAGTAATGTCAATACTAAACATTTACAAACCAAATGGAATATCATCCAAGTTCTTAGAGTAAAAATTAAAATGTAGGAGGAAATAGACAGTAAAATTCTATCAGTAGGGGAACTCAATTTAGTCATCTGAAACCTAGATACATTTAATCACAAAATAAATAAGGAAGAAGTTAGGCGAATGAATAGAAACTTAGAAAAATAGATATGAGAGACCTCTGGGGAAAAGTGAATGGGAATCGAAAGGAATATACCTTTTTTTTCTCAGCTTCACAAAAATTGACCATGTATTAGGGCATAAAAACCTCACAAACAAATGTAAAAAAGGAGAAATATTAAATTAACCCTGCTCAGCCCACAATGCTATAAAAATTATTTTATTAATCTCTCCCAAAATTTGTAAGATATAGCCATAACATTACTGAGGGGAAAATGGTATCTCTGAGTACTTATATCATTAAAAGATGTAAATTCCATGAACCGGGCAGATAATTAAAGAAAAGAACATATTTAAACAAATTTAAAATCTTCAATTAAAAACCAAAATAGAAAGCTTGAAAATCAAAGGGGATGGCAATAAAATTGAAAATAAAATAGACATTGAACTAATAAATAATACTCGAATCTGTTTTTATTGAGACAAAAAACTAAGATAGACAAGACATGGATTAACTTGATTTAAAAGAGATGAAAACCAAATTACCAGTCTTAAAAATGAAAAGTGTGAATGAGCGACCATTGAACATGAAGTTAAAGCAATTATAAGGAGCTATGTTTGCCCAGTTATATGCCAGTAAAGGTGACAATCTAAATGAAATAGATGGCTACTTATAAAAATATAAACTGTCAAGATTAAGAGAAGTGGAAATAGAATACTTAAATAACTTTATTTTAGAAAAAAAATTGAGCAAGCCATAAATGAGCTACCTAAGGAGAAAAAAAAAAACAGCACCAGATGGATTTACAAATGAATTCCACCAAATATTTAAAAAAAATTAACAGTACTGTGTCAACTGTTTGAAAAAATAGGTAAAGAAGGAATCCTACCAAATTCATTCTGTGCCACAAATATGGTTTTGATACCTAAGCCAGGGAGAGCAAAAACAGAGAAAGAAAACTATAGACCTATTTCTCTAATGAATCTTGATGCAAAATTTTCAAATAAAGTACTAGTGAGGAAATTGCAGAAATATGTCACAAAGATCAAGACGAAGTCGGATTTATACCAGTAATTCAGGGCTTGTTCAATATTAGGAAAATTGTAAGCAGAATTGACCATATGATAACAAAACAATGAAAATCTTATGATTATATTGATAGATGCAGAAAAATTTTCTTGACAAAATATAACACCTATTCCTATTAGAAATACTAGAAATCATCTCCAGTTGTCCTGGTCCATATCTTACCACTGGACCCAGATGGCTCCAGAAAAGAAAGTGAAGCTTGTCACTTTGCACAGCCTTTCTCACTTAAATCCAATTTACTTGTAAGTCATGGCATCACCTTCCTGGTGTCTTGGTCCTCTTTGAGAACAAAGAACAAACAACAACTAGAAATGATAGAATAAATGGAGCTTTTCTTAAAATGATAAGTAGCATTTATCTAAAACTAAGAGCAAGTATATTCTGTAAAGGGGATAAATTAGAAACCTTTTCAGCAAAATCAGTGATGAAGCAAGGATGTCCTTTATCATCATTACTATTCAATATATTAATAGAAATACTAACTATAGCAATAAGAAAAGAAAAAGAAATGGAAGGAATAAGCATAGTCAACGAGGAAACTAAATATCACTTTTTCACAGATGATATGATGGTATACTCTAGAGGATCAATTAAAAAACTAGTTTAAACAATTAACTAGAAAATTTGCAAATACAAATTAATTCCATATTAATCATCAAAATTCCTATATATTACCAACCAAACTCTACAGAAACAGCTAGAAAGAGAAATTCTGTTTAAAATGACTTAAAAGAGTATAAAACACTTGGGAGTCTCCATGTCAAGAAAAGTATAGAACTCATATGAACACAATTACAAAACACTTTTCACTCAAATAAAGTGATCTAAATAATTGGAGAAATATTAAGTGCTCAGAATTAGACGAAGCCAATATAATAAAGATGACAATGCTAGCTAAATAATTTACTTATTCAGTGCCATGTTACTGGAACTGCCAAAAAGTTGTTTTATAGAGCTAGAAAAAAATAAAATTCATCTGGAGGAACAAAAAGGTCAAGAATATCATAGGCATGAATAAAAAAAAGAGAAAGTAGATGGCCTAGCAGTATCAAATCTCAAAGAATACATCAAAGTAGTAATCATCAAAACAATCAGATGCTGGTTAAGAAATGAAGTGGTTTGATGAGTAGAGTAGATTAAGTACAAAATATATAGAAGCTAATAACCATAGTTTTGCCTTCTATAAAGGAAGGCGCTGGGAAGAGTTTGGTACTTTACCCTCCAACCCTGTAATCAAAAGAGTGAGAGGAGATGAGGGAAGTGGTGTTAATCTTGGCTTAATTTTGCTGCATGGTAGTTAAGGTTAGAAGTGATCAGTTTGTCTTGGATGGGGCATCTTGTTCCATGGAGTTGAAAGCAGGCACAGCAGCAGATATAAAATGGAGTCAGATTGATTCCCATCATATATGACTAAGAAGACAGAAAAGGAAAATGATAAATGCTGGAGGGGATATGGGAAAATGGGTACACCAATGCACCAGTGGTTGGTAGAGTTGTGAACTGGTCCAGCTATTCTGGAGAAAAATTTCTAGATATGCTCAAAGGGCTATAAAACTATGCATGCCCTTTGACCCAACAATGCTGCTACTAGATTTGTATCTCAAAGAGATCAAAGAAAAAGGAAAAGGACCTATATGTACAAAAATATTTATAGCAGCTCTTTTGCCATGTCAAAGAATTGGGAACTCAAGGGATACTTGTTAGAGTGTGGCTGAATAAGTTGTGGTATGTGATTATGATGAAATACTATTGTGCTATAAGAAATAATGAGCAGGATGATTTTAGAAAAGCCTGGAAAGACTTATATGAGCTGATGCATAATGATGTGAGCAGAGTACCTTGTACACTGTTATAGTAACATTGTAATGATAATCATCAACAACAAACTTAAAGAATTGAAAGAGTAGTCACTGCTTTCAGTTATGTTGTGCTAACATAATCGAAGTTAAAATGCTACCAAAATCAATATACAGTTTTAGTTGTCTATTAATCAAACTACAATAGTGATGCTTTAAAGAACTTGACATAGTAATGGCAGTTCTTTTGGTAGAACAAAAGATAATAGCAACTTTTTATGAAGTTTCTCAAAAAAATGTTTGTTATTTGACATATGTAAATATAGTTAGTAAGTTGTCTCTATATATAGACAATTAATATAATTAGGTCAGAACAAAAGCCATTGCCCAAAAGTAGTCCAAGGATATGAGCAAGAGGGTCTTTCAAATTTTTTTTCCAATTACAGGTATAAACAGTTCTTAAGATTAATTTTTAAAAATTTTTGAATTCAAAATTCTCTTCCTCTCTCCCTTCCCTCCCACTTTCCTGAGACACCAAGCAATTTGTACATATGTAGTCATGCAAAACATTTCCACATTAGTCATGTTGTGAGAGAAAACACCCCCCCCCCAAAAATTTAAAAAGTAAAAAATAGTTTACTTCAATCTACATTCAGACTCCATCAGTTTTTTACATGGAGGTGGGTAGCATTTTTCATCATAAGTCCTTTGGAACTGTCTTGGATCTTTGTATTTCTGAGAATAGCTAAGTCATTCATATTTCATCATCGTGCAGTACTACTATTACTGTGTACCATGTTCTCCTGGTCCTGCTCACTTCACTTTGCACCAATCCATGTAGGTCTTTCCAGGTTTTTCTGAAAGCATTCTGCACATCATTTCTTTTTTTTTTTAATTTAATTTATTTATTTAACATATTTAGTTTTCAGCATAGGTTTTCACAAGAGTATGAATTACAAATTTTCTCCCCGTTTCTATCCTCCCCCCCCACTCCAAGATGGTATATATTCTGGTTGCCCTGTTCCCCAGTTAGCCTTCCCTTCTGTCACCCCACTCCCCTCCCATCCCCTTTTCCCTTCCCATCTTGTAGGGCAAGCTAAATTTCTACTCCCCACTGCCTGTGTATCTTATTTTCTAGTTGCATGCAAAAAACTTTTTTTGTTTTTGAACATCTGTTTTTAAAAACTTTGAGTTCCAAATTCTCCCCCCTCCTCCCTTCCCACCCTCTCCAAGAAGTCAAGCAATTCAACATAGGCCATATGTGTATCATTATGTATAAACCTTCCGCAATACTCATGTTGTGAAAGACTAACTGTATTTTGCTCCTTCCCAACCCATCCCCCTTTATTGAATTTTCTCCCTTGACCCTGTCCCCTTTTGAAAGTGTTTGTTTTTGATTACCTCCATGCCCATCTGCCCTCCCCTCCATCATCCCCCCCTTTTTTATCTTCTTCCCTCTTCTTTCCTGTGGGGTAAGATACCAAATTGGGTATGTATGGTATTCTCTCCTCAGGCCCAATCTGATGAGATCAAGATTCACTCATTCCCCCCTCACCTGCCCTCTCCCCTCCTCCCACAGAACTGCTTCCTCTTGCCACCTTTATGCGAGATAATCCACCCCATTCTGTCTCTCCCTATCTCCCTCTCTCAATATGTTCCTCTCTCATCCCTTAATTTGATTTTATTTCTTTTAGATATCTTCCCTTCATCTTCAACTCACCCTGTGTCCTCTCTCTCTCTCTCTCACTCTCTCTCTCTCTTTTTATATGTATATATATATATATATATGTATATATATATATATATATGTATATATATATGTATATATATATACACATACACATAGATATATACATACATACACATTCACTTATATATAAATACACATAAACATATATACATATATGCATATTCCCTTCAGCTATCCTAATACTGAGGTCTCATGAATCATACACATCATCTTTCCATGTAGGAATGTAAACAAAACAGTTCAACTTTAGTAAGTCCCTTGCAATTTCTTTTTCTTGTTCTTTTTCTTGATTACCTTTTCATGCTTCTCTTGATTCTTGTGTTTGAAAATCAGATTTTCTATTCAGTTCTGGTCTTTTCACTGAGAAAGCTTGAAAGTCCTCTATTTTATTAAAAATCCATATTTTGCCTTGGAGCATGATACTCAGTTTTGCTGGGTAGGTGATTCTTGGTTTTAATCCTAGCTCCATTGACCTCCGGAATATCGTATTCCAAGTCCTTCGATCTCTTAATGTAGAAGCTGCCAGATGTTTGGTTATTCTGATTGTGTTTCCACAATACTCAAATTGTTTCTTTCTGGCTGCTTGCAGTATTTTCTCCTTGATCTGGGAGCTCTGGAATTTGGCGACAATATTCCTAGGAGATTTCTTTTTGGGATCTATTTGAGGAGGCGATCGGTGGATTCTTTCAATTTCTATTTTGCCCTGTGGCTCTAGAATATCAGGGCAGTTCTCCTTGATAATTTCTTGAAAGATGATATCTAGGTTCTTTTTTTGATCATGGCTTTCAGGTAGTCCAATAATTTTTAAATTATCTCTCCTGGATCTATTTTCCAGGTCAGTGGTTTTTCCAATGAGATATTTCACATTGTCTTCCATTTTTTCATTGCTTTGGTTCTGTTTTATAATATCTTGATTTCTCATCAAGTCACTAGCTTCCACTTGCTCCAATCTAATTTTTAAAGTAGTATTTTCTTCAGTGGTCTTTTGGACCTCCTTTTCCATTTGGCTAATTCTGCCTTTCAAGGCATTCTTCTCCTCATTGGCTTTTTGGAGCTCTTTTGCCATTTGAGTTAGTCTATTTTTTAAGGTGTTGTTTTCTTCAGTGTATTTTTCAGTATTTTTTTGGGTCTCCTTTAGCAAGTCATTGACTTGTTTTTCATGGTTTTCTCGCATCCTTCTCATTTCTCTTCCCAATTTTTCCTCTACTTCTCTAACTTGCTTTTCCAAATCCTTTTGAGCTCTTCCATGGCCTGAGACCAGTTCATGTTTTTCTTGGAGGCTTTTGGTGTAGGCTCTTGCACTTTGTTAACTTCTTTAGGCTGTATGTTTTGGTCTTTGTCACCAAAGAAAGAATCCAAAGTCTGAGACTGAATCTGGGTGTGTTTTTGCTGCCTGGCCATATTCCCAGCCAACTAACTTGACCCCTGAGTTTTTCAGCGGGGTATGACTGCTTGTAGACTAACGAGTTCTATGTTCCATGTTTTGGGGGGGATGTGCCAGCTCTGCCACACCAGCACTGCTCCTTCCCCAAGAACCCCCAACCCAGACTGGGCTTAGATCTTCAGCAGGCTCTTCACTCCTGCTCTGATCTGCCACTTAATTCCTCCCACCAGGTGGGCCTGGGACCGGAAGCAACAACAGCTGTAGCTGCCCTACCTCTGCTGCCCCTGGGGCTGGTAGCCGAACCTCGAACTCCTTCCACTCCCGCAGCTTTTCCCACTAACCTTCTCTGCTGTTTTTGGTGTTTGTGGGTTGAGAAGTCCGGTAACTGCCGCAGCTCACTGATTCAGGGCGTTAGGGCACTTTCCACCCAGCTTCTGGTCTGGTTGGTCCGTGCAGCTCATGCTGGACTCGACTGGGCTTGGTTTCCCATGGCTCCCCTCTGCTCCCAGCTCTGTGTGGGATAGACCTCACCCAGGGACCATCAAGGCTGTTCTGGGCTGGAGCCCTGCTTCCCTCTGCTGTTTTGTGGGTTCTGCTGTTCTAGAATTGGTTCAGAGCCATTTTTTATAGGTTTTTGGAGGGATTCTGCAGGGAGGTCATGCTAGTCTGTGCTTTCCAGCCGCCATCTTGGCTCTGCCCCCCTGCACATCATTTCTTATAGCATAATAGTATTCCATCACAATCACATACCACAACTTGTTCAACAATTCCCAGATTGATAGGCATCCCCTCGATTTCCAATTCTTTTCTATGACAGAAAGAGCTGCTATAAGTATTTTTGTACTTATAGGTCCTTTTCCTTTTTTAAAAAAAATCTCTTTGATACACAGACCTAGTAGTGATATTGCTGGGTCAAAGGGTATACATGATTTTATAATGTCTTTGGACATAGTTCCAAATTGCTCTCCAGAATGGTTGAATCAATTCACAACTCCACCAGCGATGAGAGTGACTTGTATTCTTATAAATTTAACTCAGTTCTTGATGTATTTGAGAAATGAGACCTTTATCAGAGAAACTTGCTGTAAATTTTCCCCCCAGTTTTGTGCTGTCTTTCTCATCTTGGTTGTATTGGTTTTGTTTGGTGCAAGAGACATTTCAAAGAGTTAAAAACTATTAACAACCACATGAAATAATTCTCCAAGTCAGTAATTGTAATGGAACTAGGAAGTCCAATTGAGATAGCACTGAACTTGAATTTAGAAAGACCTGAGCTTAAATCTGGCTTCAGACACTTAGTAACTGTATGATCCCAGGCAATTCATTTATCCTTTATCTGCCTCAGTTTCCTTATTTATAAAAAGAGAATAATAAAAACACCTACCTCCCAGGGTTATTGTGAGGATAAAATGAAATAATATTTGTAAAGTATTTTGCAAAATTTAAAGCACTGTGTAACTGATAGTTACTTTTACTCATATTATAAGTGTAAATCAAAATATATTTGAGGTTTCGTCTCAGAAAATTGACAGAAATGACAAAACAGTGGAGAGGTTTTGGAAATATAGGCACAGTAATGTATTGTTGGTAGTGAATTAATACAACCATTCTGGAAAGCATTTAAAAAATTAGATGAAAGAAATTACTTAACATGCTCATACCCTTTGACTCAGAGATTCCACTCCTTGACTTATACTCCAAGGAGGTCTTTGACCATAAAGAAAGGTTCCATATTGACCAAAATATTTATAGTAGTCCTGTTTATGGTAACAGAGAGTTAGAAACAAAGTAGATACCCATCAATTGGGGAAATACTGAAATAAATTGTGGTACATGAATGAAATTAAATATTACTATGTTATAAAAAACAGTGAATGTGATGAATATAGAGAAGCATGAAATGATTTACACAAATCTAAGTGAAAGTAAAATAAATAAAACAAAGAAGACAATATGTATAATGACTACAATGTAAATGGAAAGAACAGCAACCACAAAACAATTGAATGAATGTTGCAGAATTACAACAGTTCTTTGCCCACATGATGATACCTTCTTCCACTCTTTAGCAGAGGTATGTGTTAGGGTGAATTGGGTTCCATAAGTGTAGAACGTTGCATTTTTTTCCAACTATTAGCAACATGTTAATTTAGTTTTGCTAATTTTTCCTATGATTACTCTTTTTTTAAAAAATTATCTGTCAAGGTATAACTCTTGGGAGTATTTTAAGCAAGTTTTGTACATAGAATGTATTATAATAAATTATATTATAATAAATTGAGGATTGCTGCAGAAGGGAAACAGATTGTAGGTAAGTGACTAGGAAAAAATGAATAAAACTATCTTTTTCTCCTATTCCTTCTTACCAGACTTGACTGATTTCTATTCCCAAAGAAAAGTACTGGTACTCTATAGTGGCACATTATGAAGGGAAGAGACTAATTTTCATGGGCATTACATCTCCTTTCTCAGTGCCATTTTATTAATCTCTCCCCATACCCAGAAAACATTCTGTCATTTCCCTCTTCTGGCCTTTCTTTCAAGGCCAGGCATCACCTGGTACTCGGTACTACTCCAAGTACTACTTCCTAGGAAAGCTTCACTTGATCTTGACTTGTTGTTGCTCTTTCTGTCCCCAAATCAGCTTGCATTTATTTATGTTTTCACATCACACAGAATTAAGAGATTTGAGCACAGGGATTTTTCTTTTGTTCTTTTGCCCTTAGTACCTTGCACTTCATAAAAATAAAATTTTGTTGAATTGAATTGTTTAAGCTATTAAAAACAAAACAAAAAGACCAGCCTCTGCATTGTTCAGAGGCTTTTGAAAAAAAAAGAACACAAAACTTTGGTGAATATATTTCAGGAGAGGCCAAAAACATTCTAAAAGGAAATAAAGCCATCTAGAAGAAGGGAAAAACAAAGGTCCCAAGCTTACACCAATTGGTTACATAGTCCTAAAATGTATTTAGAAAACATTCAGCTATCTAGAAGTATTCCTGTTGTGTAATTCTTGGAGCCTGTATTTCACTTTAGTGTAATTTTATGTACCATGTTTCTAAATGTGACAGAAATTGATATAGCTTATTTTTAATTTTGTTTTCCAGGACTTTGTTGGCCCTAGGCTGTCATGTAGGAATATCAGATGAGCATGCTGAAGAAAAAGTGAAAAAAATGAAACTTCCAAAGAAGTAAGTTAAATTCAGATATCTAAGATACCTGAATAGAGTCTGGATATATTTAGTCCAATCATTTAATCAATAAATATTTATTAAGTGCCTACTGTATACCATATATGCCTTCAGGCATTGGGGATAAAAATGCAAAAACAAAACAGTCCCTCTCCTTAAGGAATTTACCTTGAAGGGGAAACAGCATGTCTGTGTGTGTGTGTGTGTGTGTGTGTGTGTGTGTGTGAAATAAAGGCAAAGTAATTTATTTGTTGTGGAGTGGGTGGGGGGTGCTGGTAGCTGGTGACATCAATAAAAACGAAGGGGAGAAGAGAATACATTTAAGTAGTGCTTTAGCAAAAGTAGAGAGAGTAGAGGTGGAGCAAGTTTGGCTTCACTGTAGAGTATGAAAGGGGAGTAATATACATCACAAGACTTGAATATAGGCTGAAATAAGATTGTAAAGGGCTTTAAATGCCACAAGGAGGAGTTTGTATTTTTATCAAGGCGCAATAGGGAACTACTAGAACTTCTTGAGTAAGGGATTAACATGGTAGACTTCTGTTTTGGGAATATTACCTTGGTCATGTGGAGGATGGATTTGAGAGGAAAGAGGCTTGAGGCTTGTTGACTCCCTCAGTAGGCTATTGCAATAGTCCAGACAAGAGATTGAGGTTAAATAGATTAAATGAGATTAGTGGCCATGTGAAGGAGAGAAGGGGAAAGGGTAGGAGACATACTTTAAAGGTGGAATAGACAAGACTTGGTAACTCAATAGATATGGAGGAATAAAGTAAGGAGTTAATGATGGTTCAGAAGCTTCGAATCTGGGGTGACTGGAAAAATGATGGTGCCCTCAGTAGAAATGGGGAATTTCAGAAGAATAATGGGTTTAGTAGAAAAGACAGTGAATTCTGTTCTGATTTTGTTGAGTATGAGAATCCTCTGGGTTATTCAGTTTGAAATGTCTAGTAGATAGACATGGTAATGTGAGATTGGAACTCAAGAGGATTAGTAAAACTGAATACGAAGATCTGGGAGCCATCTGTACAGTGAAGATAACTGATCCCAATGAGCCAATGAGGTCACCAAGAGAGACAATGTGAAAAAAAATAAGAAGGTTGAAGATAGAGCCTTAGCACATATATACAGGTCAGGAGCTAGATAGGGATGATTTAGTAAAAGAAACTTAGAAAAAATAGCAAGGTATGTAGAAAAATAGAGACTGAATTGATGTCTTGAAAACACAAATAAAATTTCCAGGAAAGAGAGTGATCAACAGTGTCAAAAGCAGAAGTTGAGTATTATGGAGGATCAAGAAGTGAGTGAGGGGAGAGGCAGTGAATGCAACAAATATAGACAGTTTTCCCCCACTAGGAATTTGACTTAGAAATGGAGGAGAGATATTACATGTGGGCTAGAAAGATGTTAGGGTCTAGGGAAGGGATATTAAGGATGGAAGAGGCTTTGGTGTGTTTAAAGGCAGCAGGGAAGAAATCAATAGTTGAAGAGAGATTGGAGGTGGGTGAGGAGAATTAAGGCGGGAACAATCTACTGGAGAAAATAGAAGGGGGCAGGACCTAGGATATATGTTGATCCTGGCAAGGAGAAGGATCACCCCTTTATCTGAGACTGAGGTGAATGAGTAGAAGATGAGGGATGATTCCAAAAGGTTTAAAAGTTATAGAAGGAGAAAGAGTTTGTGCTGAATCATCTTGTTTTTCTAAGTAAAGTATAAGACAAGATTCTCAGCTGAGAAAGAGGAGAGGAGAAGAGATAAGGGAAGGCTAATCGTAGGGAAGGAGAAGTAATGAATTATATAATGAATAAATGAATGTAAATGAATTATGGAGTTTTGAGTTGTAGAACAAGTGGTTAATGGTGATATTAAAGGTATGGCTATCCCTATGTATAGGTGAATTGATGTAGATGACAAAGTGATGGTAGTTAAGGAGTTTGAGGGATTGAGAAGTTAGAGAGCTTGAGTGGACATCAACATATATGTTGAAGTTTCCTAGTATAATGGCAAGAATTGAAATGAAGAAGACTATGAAGTCAGAAACTGAATTCCTTAAGAAGGGACAAAGAATGACTTGGGAAATGGTAGATAATTGTCATTGTGATCTGGATGGGGTGATAAATTTGGTTAGAGTGATCCTCAGAGGATACGTTCCTCAGTAATAGTGGCAGTGGGGAACAGGAGTATCCCAATTCTTCCTCCATGACCAGTGTGTTGGGGGCTACCAGTGTTAGATTACAACCAGTGCTAGAAAGGGTAACCAAGGATGAAGTGTCTCTGGGAGAAGCCAAGTCTCTGTGAGTGCTTGTGTCCTGTGTAAAATTTAATGAAAAGGTAAACTGAGGCACACTTCGGCACAAGATAACATTTTCTCATCAGGGCTGGCAATCTGAGAATAAGATGGGTCAATGCTTACTTCAGGTTCCAGCTAAAGACAAAGAATTAAAGATGCACCTCCTTTTTATAAGCATAGGAAAAAGAACAGAACAGAAAATATATCATTGGTTACAGAATTGGTAACATCATGGAGATGAGGAATGTTGGGTTACATTAGGGAAAGGGGTTTACACTCCCCCCTTTTGTATTGAAGGAATGCTTTTTAATGGATTTATGGGACCCATCTGTATCCTGAAGTCACTGGTAGTGTCCAGGAGGAGCAGACTCATGGGTGCCTGGGGATGTGATAAGACCACCTTTAATTATCAAGAATGAGGCTAAGATGGAACAAGATCAGCTAATCTGCTTCTCAAGGATAACACACAAATACCATGAGGTTTCTGAGAAACTGAAATTATGTGGTTAAAAGGCATCTTGTGGCACAGAGTGATGCATGGAGGGGACAATGCTCATAGAATTAGAATATTTTATGAAAGAAATGAATTTCTAAACTTTAGCCCAGAGTTCCTTGGACAACAAACCAGACATTCTTGAAAGATAACTTGATGTTGTAAATATACAAGACCAGACACCCAGGTATTCATCTGCATTCCCCAGGGTAGCTAAATTCCTTGAAGCAACGATAGAACAGTGAATAGCAAGAGAACTTAATTCATTGCAGGCTAGCTGAATTCTGACCCAAGTTTGAAGACAGAGAACCATGACTTAAGCAGTTATAGGACAAAGTCAACAGTTAACTGTAAATAGAATCAATAAAGAAATGATACATGATCAATTTTAATCTTATCACTTGACTATAGAGATTTGTTACAAAAGTTTTATTTGGGACATTTGTGACATAGGCCAGAGGAAAAAAAATAACTCCTTGTTAATTGAAAAAACACAAAAAAAATAAAAGATCATGAGAGGAAGAGGTCTAAATTGAAGAAATTTGTTAATTAAAGAACAGGAAGTCCAGAGGGCACAATGAGCGGCAGAACTGGAGTGGTACATGGGAAGAGCAGGATTGAAGAGAATGGGAATGAGAGAATGGGAAATCAGGGTTGTTGTAGTGGGGTGAGTAGCTTGCTTTTGGACAGCCAGTCATGGAGATTGTGAATCAAGGAGGTCATTTGAGTTTGCTGACCTTAGATAGATAAGTGCAGAAAGAGTATGCTAGGCTGTGCTCATGCTCGGCAGTCTCAAAAGGTGATGGAAATAGTTCTTCTGATGATGGCAGGTGAGGAGTAGAATACTCTTAAGTTTCAGTCCTGCTTGATTGGATCATACCATCGCCTTTGGGCATGTCCTGGACAGGGCATTATGGTGTCTGGTGTCTGGTGTGTGGCTAACAGGGTCTGGGCAGTGAAGCGTTCAGAATACTCACTTCAGGTATTCGTCCTTGTCATGGAGGATGTCAGGTGAAGAGTTCAAAAGGAAAAGGGATGGTTAATTTTCCCATTTGTGGATGGAATTGTCTTGATTGCATTCATCTCCAGAACACTGCAGAGCCTCACAACTGAAATTAACAATCCTTAGATTAAGTCTAACTATCCACACAGGAAAAACAAATGAAAAATTTAGATTATGATATAGATGGATGGCAAATCCATAGAATTTGTCTATCACTGTATGAATGTGTATAAATATGTGATACACACACACACGTACATAAAGAAAGAGTTTGGGGCAGCAGAGAGTACAGCACTGGCCCTGGACTCAGGAGGACCTGAGTTCAAATCTGGCCTCAGACACTTGACACAATTACTAGCTGTGTGACCTTGGGCAAGTCACTTAACCCCAATTGCCCTGCCTTCCCTCCTAAAAAGAAAAAAAAGAGAAAGAGTTCAATAGGAACGAAGATTATATTTGAAAGCTGCATAGAACTTTGCTGACCTCCAAGCTTCTCCTTGAAAAAGAATATGAATCTTTTAATATCAGTACTTTTCTGATGATTTTTTGAGGCCATGAATCATGGCAGTTTCTAAAGATTCAAAATTATGAAACATCCAAAGTACAAAGGAGAAAAAGATGGTTGACATAAATAAGTTATACGAAATATCCAGCAATGAGTTACAAACAAAAAAGTGGTATAAAACATATCACCTGTGTGATGTATGCTTGGGAAAAGTGGTACATGATCATATAGCAAAAGTAAGGGGTAGCAGATAGATACTCCATATGCTACATTGGTACCCTTATAATGTCAAGAGACCTAGAGGAGAGTAATCAATACTGTTGTGTAAACCTACTGTCAAGAGTTTACCAAAGGATATGAAGATTGCACAGGATAGGAAGGCGTGGATAAATTATTATCTATACCATAGGAAGGAGTATGCCTGTTAAGGGGATCACAGATCCATTGCTCTATGTAAAAGTGAAGGAAGATCTCAGAACAAATTGTATTTTTATATACATATATATATACATTATATATAATGATTAATTTATACAGAAAGCATCTAATTAAAAAAAGAAAAGAAAAAACATTTTGCTTTCACATTTGTTTACCTGTAATATCTATCAATCTTCTCTTATAATCCTAAGGCTCACGTTTTTATAGTTTATATAATTTTCTTTAGTTTGCAGACCTGTGAAAGACATTAGAAATTAATACTCACTTTTTCATCAAGGAAATCACGTGGCTTGTGGATTTCATAAGAAGGGACACATTATGGCAGTTTGCTAACAAATGGCAACTTCACATTTTCTTGTGCTGATGTATACTGTAACACAATACTACTTCGTCATTTCTCAGCTTGATTCGCTTGGATGTTATTCTGAAAGTATATCTTCAGAATGATGGTGTTTAACATGGGATCTACATACCATTTCAATTGTTTTTAATTTACTTTGAGAAATATGGCAGATTTCCAAACATAGCACTCATGCTATATTCTCTGTAGCAACAATATTTAGGCTAATAAAAAGTTTTTGTGATTGAAATATTTGTCTTATTTTTTCTTCTGCACATCTTCTATGGCTAAGCATTCGTGATCCTGTGGTTTAGTTAAACTCTAAAATTAGAAATTTGTATGAGGTGGCAGTACGCCAGTCACTTAGAGAATTTGGTATTTCTTGGTGAATTTTGCTCAAAGGAACTTAAGTCTCCAATCCAAGTAACTACATTTTTCATTCATTTTATTCTGATTATACGTAGCTAAGAAGTAGATTGTGGATTGTTCAGACACAGGAGGAGACACAGGCCCTTCTTTGAAAAAAAGTGTTTCAGTATGCAAACTATGTACAAACAAAAATAGCATGTTTGTATAGATAAGTGTGTATAGATATAGATAGCTATCTATATCTGTATCTATGCTTATCGATATCTATCTATATCTATATTTATTAAGGAGGACTGGGACTGCTTCTCAAAAGAAGTTGAGTCATTAGCTTAGATTTTAATAAAGCCAGGGAAGCTAAGAAGCAGAGATGTGGAGGAATAGAGTTCTAGGCTTAGGAAACAAGTGAAAATGCTTGAAGTAATGAGATCCAGCATCATGTATGATGAACTGCAAGGAAGACAATGTCTCTGCACTGTAATGTGTTGTAAGTGGGGTGGGCAGTAAGATATAAGAAGACTGGATAAATAGGAAAGGGCTAGGTTGTATAGAGCTTTTAGAGTTCGGTGAGATTTTTATATTTTATCCTGAAAGCTAATAGGAGCCACAAGAATTGATTGAATGGGGGAGGTGACGTTGTTTGACCCAGTCTTTAGGAAGACCATTTTGATAACTAAGTGGAGGATAGTTTTTGGAGAGAATTAAGGCAAGGAGACCAAAAAGCAGGCTATTGCAAATAGTCCATACTTGGGGTTATGAATACGTGTCTCAGGGTAGTTGCAATGTTAAGAGGGAAGAGATGAGTGTAAGCAAGAGATGTGAGGAAGGTAGGACTTGAAAACTGATCAGATATGGTGCATGAGAGATAGCAAGTAATCAAAGATGATCCCTAGATTGTCATTGTGGGTGACTGAGTGAATGATGATATTCTTGACAGTAATAAGGAGTCTAGGAAAAGGGCAGGATTTAGGGAGGCAGAGGGAAGATAATGAATTCTGTTTTGAAAAAGTTGGGTTTTAAAAGTCTACAAGACATTTACTTTGAGATTTCTAGGAGGCAGTTGGAGATGTGAGCCTGGAGGGTAGAAAAGAGGTTAGGGCTAGACAAGAACATCTCAGGGTCATCTGCATAGAAATGATAGCTGGTGCTGTGGGAGCTGATGGGATCACCAAGTGAAGTATTACAGAAGAGGAGAAGAGGGTTCAGGGCAGAGCCCTGGGGTGAACCTATGCTTAGCAGATGTGATGTGGATAGAGAGCTAGTAAAAGATGGAGAAGGAGCAGTTAGGAAAGTAGTAGAATTAGGGGAGGGCTGGGTCATCAAAATCTAAAATGAGAGTATCAAGGAGAAGAGCGTGATTGACAGTTCCAAAGGCTGCAAAGAGGTTCAGAGAGATGAGAATTGAGAAAAGACCTTTAGATTTGCCATTGAGATCATTAGTAATTTCAGAGAGAGCAATTTCAGTTGAATGATTATATCAGAAACTAGACTGCATAGAGTTCAGAAGAGTTAGAGGAAAGTGGAAGCACTGATTGTAGATTCTCCTTAAGAAATTTTGCCGTGATAGAGAGGAGAAACGTAGGATTGTAGATAAGAAGGTAAGTGGATCAAGTGATCCCAAGTGAACCCAGGAGGGTTTTTTGAGGATAGGAGACATGAACATCTTTGTAGGCAGGAGGGAAGCAGCCACTAGAGAATGAAAGACTGAAGATTAATGAGAACATGGGGATGATAGTGGGACAGTCTTCTAGAGAAAATGGGGTAGAATGGGATTCCTTGTCTATGTAGAGGGTTTTAACTTGTTAAGGAAAAGGGCAACCTCTTTATGTGACACTGGGTTGAAGAAGGAGATAGTAATGGAATCTTATAAGTGATGTGAGATGAGGAAGAGGAAAGAAAAGGGAGCTGTCAACAAATATTCTCAATTTTTCCAGTGAATTAATTATGAGGCAAGATACTCAGCCGAAAGGGCAGCCCATAAAGGGGAAGCCATAGGAGGTTTCGGGAAAGATGAAAAGGTATGAAAAAGCTGGGGTAAAAGGTATAAAAGGATTGCCTTGCTACAGTCAGGATCAATTTAAGATTAGTTAACAAATTTGTAGTGGACCTAGTCAGTACAGTTTAGTGATTTTTCTCCAGTTTCATTCAGCAACATGAGCAGGAGTGAAGATTGTAGATGCTTGGAGTAATCCAAGGGTGAGGCTTGGTAAGGCGAGATCTTTGAACAGGATACAGGGAAAGATTTTTATTGCTTTACTACATACAATTTTCTGTGAGACAACAGCTCAACACAATTTTGCATTAGGACCTTGGCAGAAATAACTAACTGTGGATCAGATATAAAGCAATCAAATAGTTCGGTCATGAAAAGTAAGTAAAGCATGCTATAATTCACAAACCTTTAGAACTGTTAGTGGTAACAGCTGAATCTCAAATATAGCACGTAGACACATCAGAATTGGAAAGTTAGCCATGAAAGTTAGTCATTAGAACTACAGTGATACATAGAATGCATTTAGTTAATACTTTTTAAATTGTGTTTGTTTTCAATATGGGAGGCAATGGAAATTTCCAGTGATCAACAGACCTTGTGCTATGTTTGTATATCCACCATGACAAGTCTATATTTTAAATTTACTTATGTATATGTTTTTTCTTAGACGGTAGAAAGTTTAATTTTTCTTTTTATCCTTAGTATTTGGTATAGTAATTGGTGTCAGGTGTATGTTTGAAGGATTTTGTTGTTTTTGTTCTGAACCAATATTCATTTGCATAAGGAACTGCCAGTGAGAAAATTCCCTCCACCAAGTAGATCTATAAATATACTGAAACTTAGAAATTTTTACTGGGAACACTGAGAGGTAAAGTTTCCTTCCCAGGGTCAAAATGGTAGCTGGGCTGGAACTGAAGTCTTCTTGATTCTTTATCCAGTATGGCGTGCTACCTGGAAATTAGTAGACACTTAATAAGTTATGTTTTGAGTGAATGGATATTGGCCTGATTCTGACCAACAAGGAGGCTGCTAAATTAGAAATTATGAGGACCTTGAGCAGAAGTGATGACTCCGTATCAGAGTTTGTAGAAGGTAAGGAGAAGAAAATTAGGCAGAGTACAATTCATAGCATAATGCCTGGCACATAGTAGGCACTTTATAAGTGCGTGACTTTATAAGTGACTGACTGAAGGCTTTTCAGACTTCAGAGGAACGATATGTAGAATCCCATGGTCTGAAATTCTCTTGGCAAAGTCAGCCTGATAGGAGCCTTTCAAGAACAACATTCTTTTGACATAAAGATTAAACAATGCAACAACTACTTAAAAAGACTTAAATACATGTACAAGGAACAAATCCATTAAATTAAGTTTATAAAGCTATGTCAGTTAACTAACATTTAAGTGCCTATAATGTGTCAATCACTGTGCTAATCACTGAGGATACAAAGAAGGAAAAATGTTCCTGCTCTCAAGGACCTAATGGTCGAATGGAGGAGATAACATGAGAGCAATTATGAACAAACAAGATAAATGCAAGATAATTTGGGGGTTTTCTCAGAGGGAAAGCACTAAGATTAAGGGAGACTAGGAAAGGCAGAAGATGGAATTTTAGCTTGTATTTGAAGGAAGCCAGAGAAGTTAGGAAGCAGAGGTGAAAAGGGAAAGAGTTCTGAGCATGGCATCCAGTGAAAATTCATGCATTGGGGGATGGAATATCTTGTGCTAGGAATAGCAAGGAAGTTAGCATTACTGGATTGCCAGGGTATATGTTACAGGAGAAGAGGAGGAATAAGATGTGAGAAGATTGGAGAGATATGAAGGAGCCAAGTTGTGAAGGGCTTTAAAAGCCAGGGGATTTTATATTAGTAATAGAGAGACTCTGAGTTTATCAAATAGGGGAATGATATGGTGAGATCTGTGGGAAGATCAATTTACTACTACTACTACTAATAGGGCTTTACAAATATTAACTCATTTTATCCTCACAACAACCTTGAGAGATAGCTTCTATTATTATCTCCTTTTTACAGATGAAAAAATTCAGGTAGACAAGTTAAGTGGCTTGAATAGGGTCACAGAACTACTAAATATTTGAGGCTAGATTTGAATTCCGATCTTCCCAAATCTAAGTCCAGTACTCTTATCCATTATACCACCTAGCTACCTCTGAAAGTTGGTGAGAAAGTTTGGAGGGAATGAGGAGATAAGGAGGCAAAGAGGATGATCAGCAGTCTGTTGTAATCCTTAGGGCTAAGGTGATGAGGGCCTGCACCAGAGTTTGTGGAAGTGTCAGAGAAGATAAACATAATATATGAGATGCTAATGAGATTATGAGATTGATCGTGTCTTCTTATATACTGCTTATAGCAGTAAATATATCTTCTAAATATGTTTTTGAACTACCAGTAGACCTCATGATTAGATTAACTACATGTGAAACTTTGTCCCTGTACCTCACTACCCCGTAGAGATCATTCTGATGGTGGTTTAGTTTAGCCTTATTGGTCTTGGGAAATTAAGGCTTAGTTTTGCTTAGTTTCCTCAGCCCTTCAGCATCAGGACCTATGGCTTTTCAAGGCATCTTTTGTTTTGTTAATATGCTGATGTGCCTGGGTAAATCCTTAAAGCTATTCGTTCACTTAAAAAAATTACTAAATAGGCTACTTACAGACTTCTGATGAGCTAAATACTCCAAGTATTTAGGTAGAACCTGCTTGGGCTCACAGAAGAATCCGTCAGGGGTATTTTAGAGGAAATTTTTGCAGTAGGGAGAGTTTCGACAGATTATTGGCATAGTGAATGGAATGTTTGACTTGAATTTAGGAAGACCTTTGTTTGAATCCTGCTTCAAACATTTGCTAGCTTATATGATTCTGGCAAATTGTTTAACTTCCTAGCCTTTTTTCTTATTTGTAAAATGGGAATAATAGTATATTTTAGTATTGTTCTTGAGGATGAGAATATATATTAAGTTCTTTGTAAATCTTAAAGCCCTAAATAAATGTTAGATATTTATTACTCTTATTATTTATTACTGTTATTATGATTATTGGTGTTGTTTTGCACTGGAGATTTCTATTTTCTCCTACTCATCCCAACCTTTTTCCCCTTGAATTTCATGTAGCACTTGAATATAATTATAATTATCTTTATATGTATCTTTATTTTTTTTTACTATTCTGTAAGCTTCTTGAGGACAGAGACTGTCTTATTTAATCCTTTCTCCCCTACAGCAACCACCTCCAGTACTTTGTATAGTATAAATATTCAATAAATGTTGTGTTGAGTTGTATAACCATATATTTTAAATTTCTCCTTACCACTTTGGTGGTTAATGAATGGTATACATATACTTTTTGGGGAAAACTTTGTTTACCATTATTTATATACTTCCAATGAAAATCCAAGCAAATATTTAGTGTCTATATACATGCTTATAGTGAAATTCATTCTTAATATTTGTGTGTGTACTTATTGGCAAATTTCCCATTTTTTTTCGAGGCACTTGATGAGCTTACTTAATAATGGAATTTATAGCTAACATCTACTAAATTTGGACATAATCATCTTCTGTTATCTTAATTTTTCACAATTAAATAACTTTTCAACTCCATTTAACTTTATAATTGGAGAGAAAAAGGAAAAGATTGTTTCTTTGTATTTTTGGTATTTTGCCCTACTTAGGTTAAGCTTTAATTTGCGTTTCACTGCTAGTATGTAGTACCTTTCCCCCTCTTCCATACCTGAGTTTGCTCAGAGTATCTGTTTAGGAAGAGATAGATAGAATCATATAGGAATGAAGAACTAATTGAATTGGTGCTTCACACAGGGATTCATCAATGAAGCCAAATGCTATCAATTCTTTTCTTTCTTTCTTCCTTTTATTTTTGGTTTTTTATTTTTTTTGTTTTTATTTTGTGTGTGTGTGTTTACATCTTCAGTAATTTGGAGAGAACAAGCAGGTAAGTTGAAATTTTAAAATGTTCTTTGCCAGGTTTAAAAATATTTTAAAAGATTATTGGACTTTGATCAATATAGTACTGTTTCCAGTATTCTTGTGGCTTGAAAATATATCAAGACACTTTTCTTGCTGAGTCTCTGTTTTATATAGGCACTAGGGAAGACATATATAATCATATACTCGTAGGAAAGTACTTTATAGATCATCTGGTCCCTTAACTCAGATTTTAAAAATGAAGAAAACTTAGAAATAGAAGTTAAATGATTTGCCATTCTAAGAGACTTCCTAATTTAATTGTCAATTAAAGGGAAAAATAGCTGTTTTCCTAAACAATTCATTACCATTTCTCCTGAAATACTTATTTTCGGTAAAATTGTTCTGTGTTATTCCCTCTATTCAGATATATCCAGAGTAGCAGATTCATTTTACAAGGCGACTTCATTAATAATTCATATTGATTTGAATATCATTTTTATGACATTATACGAAGTAGAGTAAGTCAGTTTTGTGTATTATTCTTGGAAAGGAAATACTCATATTTCCTTTTACTTTTTAAGCACTACATGTTGAGAGGGAGTAGGACTAAAACACTATAACTTTTTAGTGACTTTAGCTTAAATAGAATTATTATCTAGTTAATTGAGATCAATCTTAGGTTTCAAATTCTCTTTCGTAAAGGGTTACAGTTAAAAACAGTTGACATCTTTACAAATAACAATACATAAATAGATTCATGGATGGCTTATTCACAAACTCAAATGTTGCAGAAGTCCCCACAATTGTTACGATTAAGTTAAAATATTTAATCCCAGATGATGCAAAAACTTGAATAATAGCATCAGAAATCCTTGACTGATGCTTTCTATCTTCCTCCCCACTTCCCCCCATAGTTTTTCTTCAGATTATATGCATCACTTGATATGATATACTTTTCCTCCCCTTCTTTAGATGGAGCTGGCAGTTTGAAAAAAGTCACAGGCAAGATTCCTTGTGCCAAAATAACCTCTTGACCCAACTGAGATAGGGTGACAATACTGCCTGAAATTCTAGTAGTTAATTTCTTTTTTTCTCTCCAGGTATTTTCTTTTAGCATGTGCCTACCGAACGTACCTATTTTAGGGCACAACAGATGGATCAGTTGCCACATCTTGTTAATTACTTTATTAGATTGATTTGAGGGTAGCTAAGTGGCATGATGGGTAGAGCACTGGACCTGGAGTCAGAAAGACCTAAGTTCAAATATGGCCTCAGATGCTTACTAGCTTTGTGACCCTGAGCAAGTCACTTAACCCTGTTTGCCTCAGTTTCCTCAGTTATAAAATGAGCAGGAGAAGGAAATGGCAAACCACTCCAGTATCTTTTCCAAGAAAATCCCAAGTGGGGTCATGAAGGAATGGACATGACTGGAATAACTGAAAAACAACAAAAGATTAATTTAATCACTGTGACAGGTAGCAAAATTCAGGACCTTTGGGAAATAGCCATTTGAAGGCCTGTGACTTCCCTGGTATGGGAAATTTCTGGTGAGAAAGCTCCTTTCTTCAGTGCCATTTGTTCTGTCTCTGAGGCTGGTAACCTGTCCACTTAGGTATGTTGCCTTTCATGTATGCCAGGTGGCTTCTAAACTCTGGGAATAAAAGCCTTTGCCCTCAAGGAGTACGAATTTTAATTCAGGATGTTACTCAGAGGAACCTTGTGGCTAAGCTCTTCCAGGGCAAGAATTGTTTCATTTGTTTCTTTGTGTCCCCAGGACTTAGCACAGTGCCTGGAGCACAGATAAGATTTTAGCTTGTCTCATTCCCTCCCTCTAGCCCACCTCCCAACCCAGTTGGAACCTTTCAACAGTGCCAGGCCATGCATAACTGCCAGACAAGGATCCCATACAACTCCTTCCTTTTGCCAATTTCTTGGACCTACTTTTGCACCATAAGTAGGACATGGCAAAGGGTTATTGACCACCTTCCAACCAAGTGTTGTCCTGCCACAGGAATTTCTACCGAGTAGACAAGAATTTTTCCATCTCTGCCTCCCAGGGCCTTCTGCAAGAAAAGGAAGGTACCTGGTCTCCTTATCTCCACCTTTTCCTGCCAGTATGCTTCCTTGTTTCAAAATATTGCAGGATGTAACATCTCCATCTAACAAGAGATTGAATCTTAAGGATGGCCTTCGATTGTCCAATCTTGTGCTTCTTTCTGTAGAGCACTGTGTGTGGACTCACTGCACACTGGTTAGCATATTCTCTTCTTCTATATTTTCCCCATTCTAGTGATCCTGAACTCAAGTCCAATGTGTAAAACCTGACCCCATCCTCAAACTGACACTCAGTTAGACATATCTGTCTTAACCCTACCTCCACAGTGTGCCACATCAGATCTTCTTGCCCTTTATACTGTGTCTTTTGGAATGCTTGCTCCATAAATAACAAACCTGCTCTCATCTTAAACTACTTTCTTTTCATTCTTCTCTTCTAGCCCTCATTGAGACATGATTTCTTCCTAACTAAACCTCTTCCCCTCCAATTCTGGCTTCCCATCCCTTCTCCCTTGCAGTTCCCAACTCAGTAGTCATGGTAGGAGAGTCAGAATACTTAGAACCTCCTTTGACCACCTTCACTAAGAACTTTTTCTTTCTTTGAGATTTATGCCATCCAAGTTGACCACCCAATCTAGTCCCAATAGCTGTTATTTTTAGACCCTAAAGACCCTTCCTTACTCAATGAGTTAAGTGCCTACCTCACAAAATTTTCTGTACCCCTATCTTCTGCACTCATACTTGGAGACTTCATAAATAATCACACCCCTCAAACTTCTTAAGTGCCCAGTTTCTCAGTCTACTAAATTTGTATGATGTGTTGCTCTGATCTACTTCAGCTACATATGCAGATAGTCATACACTTGATATACCACCCATTAACTATTCCACTTCCAATGCCAGAACTCTGAAATTCCTTTATCTGAAAATAATCTTTCCATCTTTCCAGCTTTACTTTATTAGTCCATTGTATGACTTCCATCCCTTCTAACCCTCAGTCCTTTCCCAGACCCTGTACTGGATACATTCTCTTCCTTCCCTATCTTGACCCCTTGATGAACCAACTTACCTCTAACATGGCCTCCATCATTGTTTCCTCTGCAACCCTTTTCCTGTTGTCTATTATGCTTTGCTGGTCCTCATACTTGGATTATTTCTGCTATGTAACCTCCTTTCCTCTAGTTTACATGAAACTTGTTGGAGAAAACCTGGTGATTTGGTCCACTATAACTTTATGCTACAGTCTCAACTAGGCCCTCTACATACTAAGACTGCCAAACCTTCTCATCTATCATTAGTCCTCCCCCTTTCCCTTTCTCTCACTCTCTCAGTCAAGAACCTCATCTTATATTTCACTGAAAAATTGAGATCATACACAGAAAGCTTCCTCCTCTCTCCCCCTCCTCATCTTTCATCACTCTGATATCTCCCTCTTTTGTATCCTCTTTCACTCCAGTCTCGGATAAAATGGTGACTTTTCTCCTAGCAAAGGCCCACAACTACTATCTTATCCTTTCCCAACTTCTCCAGCAAAGGGCCCCAACTATCATCCCCATTCTCTCTCTTATGTTCAGTCTTTCTGTACATACTAGTTCCTTCCTTTTGCCTATAAACATGCCCTTCATTTCCTTATCCTTATAAAAAACTCTCAGTTGGTCTGGCCATCCCAGCTAGGTATTGTGCTATATCTCTCCTCTTGATTGTTGCTAAACTCCTTAAAAAAGCTATCTAAAACTGGTGTCTCCACTTTCTCCTCTCATTCTCTTACAAACCGTTTTCAGTATGGCTTCGCACTTCATCATTTGCCTGAAACCATAATCTCCACAGTTACCAGTCATCTCTTAATGGACAAATCTAATGATCTTTTCTCAATCCTGAGACTCCTTGACCTCTCTTGTAGCATTCAGTTGTACTGATCACCTCCTCTTTCAGGATATTCTCTCCTTTCTAGATTTTTCTGATATTGCTGTCTTCTGGATCTCTTTTATGTATCCATTGGATGTGCTTATAGACATCTCAAATTCAATATGTCCAAAATAGGACTTGTTATCTTTCCCCAAAAGCCTTTCCCTATTACAATCAAGGGCACAGTTATTCTCCTAGTCACCAACATTTGCAACCTCAGGGTCATCTCTTACTCCTCACTTTCATCCCATGTATCCTATCCATTACCAAATCTTGTTTCTTTCTTCACAACATCTCTTGTATAAATTGCCTTCTGTCTACACAGATAGCCACAACCCTAATTCAGGCCCTTATCGCCTTTCACCTGGACTATTATAGTACTCTTCTAATGGTCTCCCTGCCTAAAGTCTGTCCCTACTCCAAGCCGTCCTCTATTCAGCTGCCAAGGTGATTTTTCAAAAGTAGATCTGATCATATCACCCCCTACTAAAGGAACTCTAGAAGCTCCCTCTTACCTCCAGGATCACATATAAACCCTCTGTTTGACATTTAAAGTTCTTTATAACTTGAGGATTTTCCTACTTTATAAGCCATAGCAAATAATGACAACAACAATCATTTATATAGTGCTTCAAGATTGGCAAAGTGTTTTACATGTTTTAGCATTTGCTTCAGACATCAACCATGTGAAGTTGGTGCTGTTATCTCCATTTTACTGATGAGAAAACTGAGGCTGAGTGAGGTTAAGTGACTTGCCTAGGGTCACATAGCTAGCGATTTTTTGAGGTAGGATACAAACTCAGGTTTTCCTGACTCTAAGTTGAAAATTCCATTCAATATGCCACCTATATGTCCTTCTATACCCTGCACATACTCTCTAATCCAGCTATCCTAGCTATTTGCAGTTCCTTGAATGAGACATTCCATGTCCTATCTTCTGGCTAGCTTTCCCCCAAGCCTGGAAGGCCTTTCTTCCTCACCCCTGCTTCTTAGTTTCCTGGCTCCCTTCCATACCTCTTTTTTGGGGGAAGAAGGTATAATAAATCCCTTTATAACCTGGACCCAACCTATCTTTTCTGCCTCATTCCTTTCCTGCATTCTGTGATACAACTAAACTAGACTTACCTTTGCAGTGGCTGTCACTCATACTTGAGATTCTCTTCACTCTTACTTCTGCCTCTTACTGTTCCAAGCTTCTTTCAAAATCTAGCCAAAATTCTACCTTGTGGTTGAGGCCTTTTCCAGTTCTTTCCAATTATTAGTGGATTTCCCTTTCATATCTCTTATATGTACCTTGATATTTATACATATTCTCCCCATGAGGATGTATGATCCTTGAGAACAGAGACTTTCTGTTTACTTTGATTTTCTTTGTATCCTCAGTGCTTAGCACAGTCCCTTGCACAGAGTAAGGTTTAATAAATACTACTTAATTGAGTGAATGAATTCTGAGTTAAGCAATAGGGTAGTTGATTGACATATCATTTCCCAGGCAACAGCAGTGTTGATTTGATTAAGGTTGTGAGAAAAAGAGGTGCAAAGGGTATGTGTGTGGGAATAAAGGATGATGGGAATGAAGAATCATTTTATTTTCCTTCTTCTTCTTCTTCCCTACAACTGAAATAATTGTGTACTTAGCTGTTCTTGTTCCATATCTTCTCAGGTGTACTTGAAATCAAGAAAAATAAAAAAAAAACTAAATGGAAGTAATTTCCATCTCTCTCTCTCTCTCTCTCTCTCTCTCTCTCTCTCTCTCTCTCTCTCTCTCTCTCTCTCTCTCCTCCCTGCTTCTCTCTGTCTCTCCCTTCCTCTCTCCCTCCCTCCCTGCCCCCCCTCTGCCCCCCCCCAAACTCCTTTATAAGCATTCATCTTCTTACATCACTAACATTCTACTTTGTGTTATCATTATTGGCATCTGTGTCTCAGCTCCACTTCTAGATTGTAAATATGGTAAAGATAGAGACTATCTTAATCTTCTTATTGTCTGTACAGCAACTAACACAGTGCTGTGTAAACAGTGGCCACTTAAATATTTGTTGATTTTTTGAATGAATGAAAAAGATTAGATGTTAACTTATTCAGTTTCTTTTTTTTTCTTATACCAACCATTTATGTATGGGGTTCACCATGAGGGAACACTTTCTGTCATTACTGTTTCTACACAGGGCACCTCATCTCCCATCTCTGAGCCTTTACCTTGGCTTCTCCCCATGTTTCTCCATATCAACCCTTTAGAGTCCCTAGATGCCGTCAAGATTCAGCTCAAGTACCAACTTTATAAAGATACATTTTTATTGATATCTTTACAGTCTTGTACATGAAGTTTTTCCTTTTCCCCTTCCAGTTGCTCTTGCTTCTCCTCCCACCAACTTATGTTGTATATATTTTGTATACTACCTTTCTATGTACCTGTAACTTGGGAGCAGGGGCTAGTTTACTTAGTTTGTATCCACAATACCTGTCATGGTTCATAAAACCTAGTTGTTGCTTGTCCTTCATTTTTGAAGCAGACTAGTGATATCACGGATGATGTCTTAACTTGAGGGCAAATTGGATTTAAGTGAGGCCGAAGTGCACAAAGTTGTCAGCCTTACTCTCTCTTCCTGAGTCATCAAAGTCCGATGTCAAGACAATGGATGACCTTGGCATCTTTGATGTCTGACCAAGCTCTAAGTGCTCCCATAGCACCTGAGTCAGCCACCTTCATGACCATTGAAACAAATTGTTCTCATCTGCCCATTCTGCCAGGGGAAGTTGTCACATGCTTGGGATAAACGTTCCCCAATTGTTACCTTCAACCTGGTTTAACCTGTCTGCCAAGTTGGTTTACTGGAATGTGGCCACTGCACATGCTTCAGCTTTTTGGAACTATAGATGAAAGTTGGATGAAGGTGGACACCAAAGGTGGATGAGCAGCCCTGAAAAGGGCTCAACAAACCCTCATATCAGAGGTGGTAGTTATCCCTGAACACCTCATACACCCCTAAAACCTAGGAGTTGCTTAATAAATGCAACTTTTTCTTAGAGATTTTTTTAATAGCACTGAGACTTATTTGAGTTGGTCAGGATTATACAACCAGTATATTTCAGAAGGTGGCCTTGAAGCCAGGTGTTCCTTGCCCAAAGGCCTGTGATCTAGTCATTAGTCAAGCATAATAAAATTCTGCTAAGGACAACAGCAGATCTTATCTAAAAATTGAACTCATGAATGCAAATTAAAGTGACATAAGCAATAACTTTTGCAATGGCTAGACAAAAGCCCTAAGTTAACCAAAATAATTTTAATAATGTTTTATTTCCCCCCCCAATTATGTATTAAATGTGTTTTAAACATTTTTTTAAAGTTTTGAGTTCCAAATTCTGTCCCTTCCTTCCTTCCTTCCCCAAAATAATTTTTACAAAATTTTAGAGTACAATTATTATGTTTATGACATAGGATAAAATTTTTGAAGATTTTTTTCAGATTGGAACTAAGTACTATTAAAGTGTAGACATTCTGCTTTTGTCTTTCCTTTTTCTCATCTTCATCCTCCTTTGTCACTGTAATAATACCATTTGTACTCTGTAAAATCCTGAAGTGGGGTTTTGTTTTATTATAACCTGAGTTTCAAGCCGAGCCTGGAGTATTTTGTCTGTAACTGTGTATATAGAAGGAAAAATCTAATTAATGGAGAGAATGCTGACAGAAGCTCCCGTTCCTCCTAGAACTGGTACAAGAACTTTGGGAGAGAGGCGATTCTCTTGCTATATTTCTGAAGTTTATCATAAAGAATGTCTGGAACTTGATGTTTCTTCTCTAAAAAAATGCTCTTGTATCAATTCTGCCTGCTGTAGTTAGTCTCTGTTAGCATTCTGTCCACCAACATAAGCAGTTGCAGGTAATATGGCCCACCTTGCCTTGAAACCTGGGTTATATTACCTTTCAATAGATTTGTTGTTTATCTGTAAGTACATTTAATGTTTGCAGAATTTAAACTTAAAGCGATCTGTGGTATGATCCCATTTTTTCTCCTTTGTAGGGAAAAAGTTAGAAATGAAAATTGAAGTTGCAAGAAGTACAAAATTTGTAGAATAATGAAAAAATAGAGGTAGAGATTTAAAATGGATTTAGATCTTGGTTATGTGATTGTGATTGGTTTGTCTGATTTGTCATATAGTCCAAACACTGATTGTATGGGATAGGCCATGGGTGGGGTTAGACTGAAAGAATTGAAAGTGTTGTGCTGAAAGTAAATTTTTGTGATGAAACCCTTGTTTGGTAAAACCATTACCAAAAGACAATATCTTCAACTCCACCTGTGTGTAGAATTTGCAGTCTCTAGCCTGAGTATGAGAATGATACTATATTATTGGAAATTAAGCTAATAGGTCCAATCTGAACAATCCTTGGGATCTTCTGTATATAACTTGATTTTCTTTGGAACATATTCAAATCTAACAAGAACTTCATAATGCTTATATTTTAAAATTTTGAGTAGATTGGACTTGGATGGGTATGTAGGAGAAAAAATGTGTGAATGAGAAGAGAAAATAAATGGATATTTTAGTTATTTTTATGAACAAAAATAATCAGTAACAATGACATCAAAATGAGCAAAGGAAATTAGATTGTTATTGACTATTGACTGTTGATTGTTATAATCTCAGAACACACTTCAGAAGTCATCTTCTCCTACCTGTTGATGAGTTAGAATCTCCTCTAAAACTTCCCTGGAAATTGATCATATAATCCCTTCCTTATCTTTTGTGCAATGAACTTACTACCCCCTTAAAACAGCTCATCATGCTTTTGGAAAACAGGGTTTCCTTATATCAAACTTAATCTGCCTAACTGCAGCTTCTATTTATTGTGCCTAGTGCTATCCTTTGGGATCAAATGAAATAAGAATAACACCTCTTTTTCATAATTGCCTTTCAAATATGGGAAGACTACTCTTCCATATCAGTTCCTCTCAAGGCTAAACAATTGCAATTTATTCTCCCTTTCTGGTCAGTCCTTATTCCCTAGGTGGGATTAACTCTTTTTAACTCTTCATGGGCAGAGTGAATCCTACTTCTCTTTACTCTCCTCCACACTTTGTGATTTAGTCACACTGGCTCACTTGCAGTTCCTCTAACACTACACTCCATCTCCTGTCTCTAACTTTACTGGCTTTCTCCCATTTCTGTAATGCTGTGCCCCCCTCACATCTGCCTCTTGGTTTCCCTGGCTTCCTTCAAGACTCAGTTCAAGTCCCCTCTTATGTAGGAAGCCTTTTTGGATACCCCCCTCCCAGATACCTGTCCATCTACTCTAATTTTCTTGTATGTTCCTGGTTATTTTCATATTATCTCCCTCATTAGAAGGAAAACTCCCTGACAGTAGGAACTATTTTGAAAATTATTTTCATTTCTTTGTATCCTATGGGTTTAGTACAGTGCCTGGCCACATAGTAAGTGCTTAATCAATGTTTATTAACTAAATGACTGGTTTCTAATCTGTTTATCACCCTGACTTCTCACATCTGGATAGATTCCAGCTTTCTGATTGAAAAAAAAAATCTATACTAAAACTTCCCTACAGCTTACAGTTGAGAAGGGATTATTTTTATAACACAAGGGCATAGTCTATTTCCATTTAAAAATCTAAGGAAATCAGGTTAGATAAAGTAGTTGGGTTTATCCGGCATTCTGATAGTTTCCTCTTCATTTATCAGGATATTGAATATTTTGTAATACCTAGTCTCCTGTGATGCTGAATTTGCTATAGTTTATCTATTGACTAGATAAATAATTTAAAGAAGAAAAGTGGGTTGAATGTTCTTTTTGAAAATGTGCAGTGCTTTTAAAAGTGGAATCAAGATGACATTTATTGAACCTGATGGTTATAAAAGTGAAGTTTTCATGGTTATTTCAAATTAAAGGTAGAAATATTTTTTTTCAGTGTAAATAATGCCACTCTTCTCCTTGCAGGTATATTAGACTTTTTATATATTTGGTTTTATGTCAAAACTAAAAGGTTAAGACTTTAACTATTTGAAATTCCTTTCTCTCACATTAAAGTCTATCAGTCTCCATAGTCAATCAGTCAGCTAGCTATTTGTTCAGTAAACATGTTTAATATGTTCTAGGTGCAGGGCTAAATAATGGGAATATAAAGGAAGACAAAAACATGGTCCCTGCCCTCAAAGGGATCACGTTCAATTAGAGGTGATAACATACAAGTAACCCTAACAGCACAATGGATAGATGAATAGACAGACAGACAGACAGACAGACAGACAGGCAGATAGATAGATAGATAGTAAATGGAAAGTAATTTCAATGGGAAGGCACTCAAAGGGTAAAGAAAAGGCAGGGAGGGATTCCCGCTAAAGTTAGTATTTGACCTGGGTCTTGAAGGAAGCAGGAGACAAAGAGTGGGAGGAATGAACTTTCCAGGTGTGAGAGATAGCCAGTGAAAAGGCATAGAGTTGGGAGATGGGAATGTGTGGGACAGCAAAGAGACCAGTGCCGCTGGGTATTTGAGTACACAGAGGGAGAGTAAATTGTAAGAAGATTAGAAAGGCTAGGAAACTACCAGGTTGGGAAAGGCTTCAAATGCCCAGTAGAGGATTTTCTATTTGATCTTGGAGGTAACAGGGAGAAAGAAAAAATTACTGAGAAAAAAGAGATTAGGGGAAGGAGGTATAACCTGGTCAGACTCATGTCTTAAAAACATCACTTAGTCTGATTATGATTAATTTAGTCTGTTTTGTAGACTATAACTCATATTTGACATTGAGTGTATTCATATAATTGAAGTCAACTTGTTATAAGGCAATGTTTCTAATTATGAGAGTATTGTTAATAATGACATTTCATCATGGTGGCAGTATGACTGATACAACATAGTAGTTTTTGCTCCAGTAGAGGCTATGTCCTTATTTGAAAGGACATAGTGAGCCACTAGGCATTGTAATAATGAATTACTGGTCTACTGATTCACTATGCCATTTACTAGGCATCTACAAAATGGGGATAACAGCAATTGCACTGAAATTAAAAACAAGCTTGTCCTCAAAGCAGAATTGTAAGGAAATACTTTCCCTTCCTCCTTTGCAGAGGTTGGGGCAGGTGGGGAAAGGCCAAGGGTATATAAACATAATTTGTAATTGTTTGGGATTTTATACCTTGCCTTTGCAAAATGGCCAATTAAATGGTGTTTTGCTTTTTCAGTTATCAGTTAACAAGTGGTTACAAGCCTGCTCCAATGGATCTGAGCTTTATAAAACTCACCCCCTCCCAAGAAGCAATGGTGGACAAGTTGGCTGAAAATGCTCACAATGTATGGGCCCGAGATCGCATCAGACAAGGTTGGACTTATGGCATCCAACAGGTATTTGGGAGCTCCCACCAATTTAGGCTTGTAATTTTGAGGTATTAGGAATAATTTCCTTTTTTGAGGAATTTAGAGAAGATGGTAATCATAGTACCATAGAATTTTTAGAACTAAACTGGACCTTAGACATAGTCTGGCTTTCCTCCCATTTTATAGATGAGGTTAGATGATGTCCTCAGTTAATTGCCAGCTAATAGTAAAGTCAAGACCAGATGATTATAACAATCATACTTTCTCTAATGAAAAAGGTAGAGTGATGTAGTAGATAAAGAATTGGCCTCAAAGCCAAGAAGATCTTGGTTCATTTCCTTTGATATGTATAGGCTGTATGACCCTTAACAACTTCTTATTATTCTACACCAATGGTGTCAAACTCAAATAGAAATGAAGGGTTGTTAAACCATACATAGCAGCCCTGTACAACATATGACCCACAGGTTGCTTGAGCAGCCTGTAGAAAAATGTAGGTTTACCACTGTGCACTCTCCTGTTTGTCATGTGACCCTTGCCAACCAACCATCATCAGTCTGTGTCTAGTCTAACCTATCTTCTATCTGAAGAAGTTTTCAAGTCATGCAGGTCTGATATATAGCAATCCTTGCAGCTGCATATTGAATTAAATATATATATATGTATTAATATTATCTATTTTGTGTTGTATTCATATTTCTTTTGTTAAATATTTCCTAATTACTTTTTAATCAGGCTCAGGTAGTTCTTGGGAGTGTTATGGGCCATATACTTGACACTCTTGCTCTAGATACCTCCCCTGTGAGATCCCTACAACAGTTAAATCACAGTTATGGTCCTTGTCGCTAATGAAATTTGGCAATTTCTCACATGCAAAGAATTCCACCGAAAAAACCTGGCATCAAAAGACAAAGATCTCACCTTGTCTTTCCTTGTGTACACGTGGTTTCCAGTGAACTTTCCAAACCTGAGCCATCTTTCCTGATGGTTGATGAATTCTCTGCATGGATGTATCTTTTCATTCTTTTTTCTCGACTGCCACAGTCAAACATACATTATTCTTCTGATAGAGTGTTAATGAAATGATCATTTTGCAATTAGTTATCTAGTAATACAGAAAACTTAAAACGAGTTGTTGAAGTTTTTATTATACAAATATTTAATTTAATATCAACAAACTCAATATAGTAGCTTTTAAAATATTTTCAAGTGCTTGAAATTGCTTCATTTTCTCAGACAGCCTCAGCTTGCACATTACCTGAAGATTACTGAAGTGACCAATACTTATTTGCCAGTTCTTGTTGTAAAGATTTGTCAGTGATATGTACAACTAAATTATGTGCTCTCTGAATTGATTTCTTGCCTTGTTACAATGGCAGATGATTTCAAAATCAAGTGAGTTTGTTAAACTAGATGGAGTGTTTATTCTACATTTTGTCTTGATTTCATATAATCAGTTTTAATTCAGTACATTAACTCACTTAATTAATGTATTTTTCATGTGTTTGTAGTTCCTGTGGGATGGGAATGGGATCAGTCTTTTGCCTCAGAAGCCTTGTAATTTGATATACTCAATAGCCAAAGGCTGTAGTACTTTGATGATTTCTGCACCTTTTCTCCTTCTCTAGGATGTAAAGAATCGAAGAAACCCTCGCTTAGTTCCCTATGCTCTTCTAGATGACCGTACCAAGAAATCAAATAAAGATAGCCTCAGGGAGGCTGTCCGTACACTATTGGGTTATGGTTACAACCTAGAAGCTCCTGATCAAGATCATGGTATTTCTCTTTTTTTTGTTTGCTTTTATTATCAATGTAATATCTACCAAAAGTCACATGTGAAAGCAGGAGGAAAAGTCAATTAAAAGCTACAAATGTGGCATAATATAAGTATTTCAGCTGAAACATGGCTATAAATATAACCTACAGGGAAATGGTCTCTTGAGTAATCCCTTCTTTACGTTTTATATATGTGTCATTAGGGCTAGAGTTAGCATTTATTGATCCGTATTGTGAATTTGCATTTCAAAGTAAAAATCACGTCTATAATGTTTTGTCCTTAGGAAAATATATAATTATTTCAGGGAATTAATATTATTTTAAATTCTGCTTATAAAATTACATTTTATTTATACATTGCCTTTCATCAATATAGTTTCAAATAATTCAACCCTTAATCCTGACATCCAATTTGAGTAAATAGTAAATACTAATACTCTTATTTTACAGTTAAGTGAAGTTCAAGGAGCTCTTTCTAATATCTTTAGTACTCCTCTGTTTTATACATTCATTTGTTTCCACTCCTTACTTTGTTTTTTGATAAATAATTTTCTTGCAAATTCCTCAAAAATACTTCCCTTGGAAAACCTAATAGAATGTTGGCCCTATTACTATGCATAGGAACAAAGAGCTCAGTCCTCAGAATAAGGTGAGTATAAGGAAATTAATAGGGTTTTTGTTGTTGTTTTGTTTTTTTAATCTTTACCTGTGATAACGTTGCTATAGAGAACTCCTTGTGAGGAAACTCCCTATCTCAATGCTGAATGGGTCAATGTTGTGTACATTATTGTTTTAGAGAGTTGCCTGGGACATTGAGAGGTTGAGTAACAGGACACTCAGGTTGTATGTGTTAGAGGTGGGAATTATCTCTGTAGAAGTACCCAGGACATTAATCTGAGCTTCATAGGCAAGTGGAATTGACATGTCAGAGTCAGAAACCCTGACAAAGAAAGTCATAACCTGGTAAGGAATAAAACAATAACAAAAAAAACCATGATAATTGAAGATATGAGTCATCAGGGAAAGGTTTAACTAGAATTATTTGAATAACACAGTGGATGACTGGACGCCCCCCATCCCCTAGTCTTTACTTTCACAAAATCACTAAAAGATAAATTATGCATTATATGTAGATCAATTATAGTGAAACCATAGGATAAGACAGAGCGAAATCCCACAAGGTAAAAGCTTTAAGATAAATTAACACTTGGAGAATGCTAGTCCTAAAAATGTACCCTTCCCCATCAGCCTCCATTCTCCCAACAAGAATGCAAGAATTGACAGATGGGCCTCTGATATGGATGCAAACTAGATCCCATAGCTTGCTGGTACATCTTATCCCCTGTTTTCCCCACTCCTAAAATTCTGCAGAGCCACTTGATGATGAAGAAGGGACTAAATGTGCTGACTCTTACATGGTCTGGCACTTAGATGAGAGTCTGTCTAGGCTGCAGCCACTGTCTGGAACAAACCAAGGAGGAAGCTGAGGAAGAGGGCTGCACCAGGCCAGAAGGATCCTGCCACTGTTTAAATAGTTTTCTACCTCCACTGTACCCCATGCCACTCAGATAACGGGTAAAGGGAAAACTAGAGGTGCTACTGCTGTGATCTTTACAGAATTTTCTGTGCTTCAAAAGTTGATCTTAAAGAAAAGAAACATATAGGAGAGGTGAAAGCCAGCAGGAGTACTTGTATAAGTGGAGTTATTTGAGTCCACTCTACATGTGTAGAAAGGTGGACACTAGTACCATAATTTCAGGGCAATCATAAGTAATAATAGCTAACATTTATATAGTACTTGTTATGAACCAGGCACTGTGTTAAGCACTTTACAATTATTATCTCATTAGATCCTCACAACAATCCTGGGAGGTAGGTGATATTACGATCCCCATTTTATGGATGAGGAAACTGAGGTAGGGCTAAGTGCCTTGCCTGGGTCACACAAGTAGGATGTGTCTGATGCTGTATTTGGACTCAGATCTTCCTGACTCCAGGCCTGGCACTCTATCTACTATACTACCCAGCTGCCCCAAGGTAGGAAAGGAGCATTCTCATCTACCCCTGACTGAAATCACATCTTTTTGCCTGGAGGATTGCATCCAAGACAATGCCATTTGGAAGCCTTCTTTTCTTTTACCACATGTGGCACCCTATGTCATCAGTTCTTCTGGCTTGGAAGCTAACCAGGGAATTCTCAATCATGAATCAAACATGGCTAGGAGATGCCCCTGCCATTACTTATGAATCATTAAAATAACTGTAAATGAGAAAATTATTGAAAAAGACAAGTCACTGAAATAATTGTTGATACTTATCAAATAAGGTAATACATATAAAATATAATACTTTATATGCATTATCTTATTTGACCCTTATCATCCTACAAGGAAAAAAGAAGCCCTTTAATAAAATAGAGTATTTTACATATATTCTTTATGAAAAAGGACAGTGAAAAGGAATTTTGAAATATACTCTTGGAAATTAAGAGAAAAATAAAAGGATAAAAAGTGAACAATCAGAAGTAACTATGAAAGGACAAACTGTTTACATTCTAATGGAGATTTTAAAAAGGATCTTTTAAAATCTAATTGTTACAGGGAGGGTATAGATATAGTCAACTGAGGCAAAAGGTATATAGTTTTGTTATGTTCTGAAGATGTAAGAAAAATGAAAATGGAAGTGAAGGGGAGAAAAATACACTCAGGGAAAATGAGAGAAAAGTTGAGGGAACAAATAATGGGGTTGTATAAGTAACTATATGCAAACACGGAAGGAGTGAGGGGAAGGGGAAGTGGTCATGACTTGAACTTTGCTTTCATGTAAACTGGTCAAAATAGGGAGCAGAGCACACATACATACACTGAATTTCTTGAGAAATATATTCAACTCATTAGACACATATATAGGAACAGGAAGAGGGGAAAGAGGAATATGAGAGGGAAGGTAGATTCAGGAAATAATTAATCATAAGCAAAACAAATCATAAGTTTGAGAGGGGATAGTAAAAAATTAACAGGGAAAAAGGGGGTAATAAAATAAATATGGAAAGAGGAATATAGAGAAAAAATATGACAATAGTGAGATGGAGAGTGGAGAACAAAATGGAGAGATATAAACAATCAACTATGACAACTGTCATTTTGAATGGAATAAACCCACCCGTAAATTTGAAGAAGTTAGCAGAATGGATTAGAAAGTAAAATGTAATAATAAGTTGTACACTAGAAACTAATTTGAAACATAAAACCTCACATATTGGTAAAATGAGGGACTGGAGCAAAATCTATTATTCTTTAGTTGAACACACACACAAAAGTGGGTGTTGAAATTATGTTTTCAGACAACAGAAAATTGCTTAATTAAAAGAAATAAAAAGGGAAAATATGTTTTGCTGAAATGTAACATAAAAATGAAGTAATTTCAATTCTTAATGTATATGTGTATATATATTTTTATACACATATGATGGCATGGCCTCTAAATACATAAAGGAAAAAATAATCAACTAAACAAGAAAAAGAAAACAAAGCCATAATAATTGGGGACTTCAATTTACCTTTTTCAACCCTGGACAAATCTAAACATGAAATACACGCAAAAATTTAACTACCTGAATAAAATTTTATAAAGATTAGATATGGTAGATCTGTGGTGATTATTGAATGGAAAAAGAAAGAAGTATACATGTTTTTCAGGTGTAAATGGCACATTTACAAAAAATGAATAGTTTAAGGTATAAAAACTTCATGAACAAGTGTAGAAAATCTTTTGCTGATCACAGGGCACTAAAAATTGTAGGAAATAAAGGCAATAGAAAAAAAGTTTTAAAATCAACTGGAGACAGATGTAATCCTAAAAAATTGTTGGGTTAGAAGTGGAATTGTTGAATGGAAAGGGTAGAAAATTACACTAAGTCTAGTTACAACAATGAGAAAACATTCCAAAATTTTGGGCATATAGCTAAATCAGTTTTTAAGGGAAAATCTATACAGTTAAACACTTATTAAGAAAAAAAAGAATAAATCATTGAATTGAGAATGCAACTAAAATATTAAGAAACCAGTAAATTTAAAAACCTCAATTAAATACCAATATATACATTATGAAAATCAAGCGATAAAATTTGAAAAAAAAATTATTGGATTGATAAAACCAGGAGCTTTTTTAAAAAAATCAATAGAGTAGACAATCCATTCATTGATTTGATTAAAAAGAAGAAAGAAGAAAACTATATTACCAGTATCAAAAATGAGAAAGAATTCATAACAAATCAAGAAAAAGTAAAATGTTATTCAGAACCATTTTGCCCAAAACATGCCGACAAAAGCATCAACTTAAATGAAACAAATGAATATTTACAAAAATATGAAATATTCAAATTAACATAACAGGAACTAGAGAATTTAAGCAATTCAATATCAGAGAAAGAAACTGAACAAGATACAAAAGAACTTCCAAAGAAAAAGAAAAGCAGGACCAGATGGATTTACAATTGAGTTCTTTCAAACAGTCGAAGAAAAATTAATTCTAATATTAAATTGCTTGCAAAAATAGCAAAAGAAGAAATGCTACTAAATTCCTTCTTTAACAGTTAGTCAATATTCATTTGTTATGTGCCTATCATGTGCCAGGAAGTACTGAGGCTACAGAGGAAGTCAGGACATAGTTCCTGCCCTCATGACAACATGCAAACAAATAAGTACAAAAAAGCTATATATGAAATATATAGGAAATAATAATAGAGGGAAGGCAGTATAAGTAAGAGAGATTGGGAAGGCTTCCTATAGAAGATGAGATTTTAGTTGGAACTTGAAGCCAAGTGATGAAAAAGCATTGCAGACATAGTAGGCAGCCAGAGAGACTGCCTAGAGCTGAGGGAGGGAATGTCTTTTTCATGCAGTAGCATGGAGTTTAGTGTCACTGGATTGAAGAACATGTGTATGTGTGTGTGTGTGTGTGTGTGTGTGTGTGTGTGTGTGTGTTTGTTTTAAGGTATAAGAAAATTGAGTGGAGGAGGGGTGAGGTTATGAAAGGCTTTCAGTGCTAAACAGAGGATTTTGTATTTGATGCAAGATGTGATAGGGAATTGAGTGGCTCCTGTTATTGAGTGTGGGGCAGAAATAACAAAGTTGGACTGGGAAAATCACTATTGTGGCTGAATGGATCATGGATTGGATTGGGGAAAAACTTGTGGCCAGGCAGAGCCACTGGCGGAGCTATTGCAATAGTCTAGGCATGAGATGATGATGGTCTGCACCAAGGTGGTGGCAGTGTTAGAGAAGAGGGTATTACAAAGGTGAAAGTGACAGGCATTGGCAACAGATTGGATGGGGGTGGGGTGAAGTTAAAGACTAGTGAGGTGTTGAGGATGATTTCTATCTATGTTTCAATCCTGAGTGACAGGGAAGATTGTGGTATGCTTGGCAGTGATAGGAAAGTTTGGAAGAGGAGAGAGTTTAGGGGAGAAAAAGAATGTTTAGTTTTGGACATGTTAAGCTTAAGGAAATCATGTTCAAGATGTCTGAAAGGTAGTTGGAGTTGGTAAGTTCTGTATATTGGGGAATATTCACCATATTGGTAGTAGTATTATATTGACAGCTAAAAAATCTCCTTATCACCATTATTTAGAGAAATGCAAATGAAAGCAATTCTGGAATTCTCCCTCTCACTCATCAGCATGGCAAAGATGACAAAAACAGAAAATGATATATTTTGGAGGAACTATGGCAAAAAATGCACATTGATGAGCTGTTGGTAGACTTATAAATGGATATAACCATTTTTGGAAAGCAATTTGGAATTACACACAAAATATTACTAAATAATATGTGTGCCTTTTGACCTAGCTATACTACATCTCTTCCCAAAAGAGATCAAAGAAAGAGAAACAGTTCTTTTATATACAGAAACATTTATAGCAGCTTTTTGTGGTGGCAAAAAACTGGAAACTAAGAGAATATCCAACATCTGAGAAATGGTTCAATAAGATATGATAGATAAATATGATGAAGTACTATTGTTCTATAAGAAGTGAGGAAATAAGTTATTTCAAATAGATATGGAAAAGACTTTTGTGAACTGATATAGAATAAAGTAAACAGAACAAGAAGAGCAATTTGTACTATAATATCAATATTATAAAAATGAACAGTTTTGAGGATTTTTATAAACTGATGAAGAATGAAATGAACAGAACTGACAGAACAATTTATGCAATAATGACAGTAGTATAAAACAAACAACTTAAAAGCTTTGGAAATAGTGACCAATGCAGTAATAATTCATTGTTCTAGAAGACCAAAGATGAAATATACTATCCATTATAGAGAGTTGATTCTCTCTCTCTCTCTCTCTCTCTCTCTCTCTCTCTCTCTCACACACACACACACACACACTACTTGTATAATTTGTAATAGTCATATGTTTTTGCTATGCATATTTGTGAAAAGAAATTTATTTTTCCTTTTTTTTCCCCAACGGGGTAGGAATTGGGAAGGAGAGAAAATTGATTGCTGTTAATTTTTTAAAATTTGTAGGTAGTACTACAGATTTGAAATTTTGCTTGCATTTTAAGATGGAGTCATCTTATTATTAGTTTATGTAGCTGTTTAATTTTTTTTCCAAGAGACCTATCATGAAGTGGGAATAATCTACAAATGTTTGTAATATAAAAATAAAACACCAACAGAACTTTAAAAAAAACTATATCAGATAAAACCAATTATAGAAACATTCTTTGATCTAGACTATTATTGATCCTAGTTGTTATTTGAAGAATTATGACCTAAAAAATTTAATCCCTAGATTCTTTTCAATATAGTGTTTACTCAAATAAGTATCAAAGCTGTGAAAATTCTTCCTTCTATTTCACTTACTTAGCAAATAATCACTAGATTCTTTTAACATTAAACAGCCACTAGAACTGAAGTGTGCAGTGGCACGGGAGAAAAGTTCAGAATCTTCCGTGCTGAGAAGACTTATGCTGTGAAGACAGGAAGATGGTATTTTGAATTTGAGGCTGTCACTGCTGGAGACATGAGAGTTGGTTGGAGTAGACCAGGTTGCCAGCCTGATCAGGAGCTTGGCTCTGATGAACGCGCTTTTGCTTTTGATGGCTTCAAGGTATGTATACTTTGCTTTGTGCTAAGTGTCTCGGAAATGACATATATCTAATTTTCAGAATCCAGTCACCATGGATTTTTTCCTGGTACTACTTTTAATGTTCTGGTAGCCCAAATGGCTTTTAGTCCATTGACATTTGTCTATGGTGATCATAGGGAAAACCTAAAACATGCTAGAACAATGTGGTTGAATCAGAGGAAAACAAAAAAAAACCAGTGTTCATTTATATCAGAAAATGTCATATCAAAGCACATCAAAAACATGAAATGTGTAGTGTGAAGATTGTATTTCTATTAGAAGATGGGCAGGGATTAAATCTGCTGTACAATATGGTATATAGTTCATTTAAAAAAAATAATTTAGTTCTGCTTGGTGACTGTATAAAAGCGGTAGAGTGATAAACTAAAAAGAATTACGTATATTTCTAAATCATTAGGTGAATATTTGTGATGGGGTGCTCTGGCCCCAGCCCTAAGATCATGTCTCTGGAAGCCTCCCAATTTCTCAGTAGGACCCTTTCCTGTGAGAAAATTTTCTCTTGTTGTAGAACACATTATCAGAACTGATAAGAGGAGTGCCAGGCCCAAGGATTTTTGTTCCTGGCTGGCCCAAGGACTTTCTCCCACCATATCCCCAAGGTCCATGCCTCTGACAACTCCTTCAATATCTGATACACTCCCTACGCTTTCCCATCTATAGCTCCCCAAAACACGTGGACTCTTAGATTACCTAATTAGCATCCCTGGCTTTCCTTTCCCATGTCCCTTTTCCATATAAAACCCAGTGCCATCCTCAGTCTCTCGCAGGTTCCCATAAGGATCCTTGCTGGCTTTGCTGAAATGTTATGTAAACTATTTGCAGCTTGATTAAGAGAAGGCTTGAGTGTGTGGATGCATTCTAGGAGACTTTGCCTTGGCATTCTCGAGGTCCCAGTACCCCAAAACCTCGTCATTTGGAATCAACATTGCACTTAGTAAAACTCGGTTACACTACTCACAATTCCATAGAAAAGAGTTATCACTCTTACAGGAAAGTGTGGGAAATTGCTCTTTGGATCGTCACTGTTATCTTGACTTACGGTATACTGAATCTCTTTTTAAAATGTCCATGCTGTGTTATAATATGGAAATTTCTTGGTTCTTTTTATTATCTAACCATCCGATTCAAAAAAAATTTCTAGTGGTACATTGTTGCTTCCAGGATCATGTACAAAATGCTCTGTACAAAGCCTTTCATAATCTAGCCCCCTCCTACCTTTCCATTGTTCTTATACCTTATTTCTTATTTATTTTGTATACAGTTTTCTTTGTATATATTTGTTTTCATTTGATCTCCCTCATTACATTGTAAGCTACTTGAAGGATTTTTTTTAAACCTCTTTTTGTATCCCCAGTGTTTGGCATATAGCAGGCACTTTAAAAATGTTTATTCATTGACTGATTGATAGCAGACCCATCATTTTTTTCCTTATGTGAAAGAGTTCAAGCCCTTAGGCTAGTACAATAAGGCTAGAGCCCTATATATGCACCCCTGAAATCAAAGTTCTCATCAGAATGTTACCCCTTTAGCAACTCCAAGTTTGTTTCCCTTATGAGGGGAGTAGAATATATCTTTCAGATATGTTAACATCACAGTGAGGCCTAAAGGAAACTGGGATTCACCAAAGAGAGAAGAGAGTTATATTCATAGTTCATGAATTGCTTTGAGTCCTCATATGTTTTCTACATTTTCTGTGGTGTAAAATAAAGACTACTTGATATTCATTGTTACCTTGCATGTTTGCATAGTAGTTGGGGACCCTTTTATACACATATGAGAAGAACTAGATATTAACTATATGCTTCATACCTAGTAGATACAGTACAGTTGGGTGGTTGGGTGAAGTGGTGGAATTATTTATTTTCTGAATCCTGTGGAAAGTGATCCTGGGTTCCTTCTCAGGCACAGCGTTGGCATCAGGGCAGTGAGCATTATGGGCGCTCATGGCAAGCGGGAGATGTTGTAGGCTGCATGGTTGACATGAATGAACACACCATGATGTTCACCCTGAATGGTGAAATCCTCCTGGATGACTCTGGTTCAGAACTGGCATTCAAGGACTTTGAGGTTGTTGATGGTAAGTACTTGTGTACAAGTTTGCCACATGGTGGCTCAAAATCCTTTATACCATTATTCTTCTGTTTCAGGGTAAATGAACAGATGAGTTGCATCTCCAAATAACAAGTATGCCATGTAGCTTGTTTGATCAGATGTTTTTGAAATTGATTTCTAGAAAAAGTTCCTTATTTTTCAGTTTGTACTTCCATGGGGCATAAATATCTTTCATTTGTGTGAATCAGGAAACTAATGGCAGACAGTAACATAGTTTTCCTACAGATATTAAATTTCCATTTAGGACCCTGAAAACTGCTATTTTTCTTGTTATTTCTTATAATACATCTGTCCTTATGAATAAGGGCTTATTGAAATTTTTGGTTTGGACTTACTTGATATTTTGATCATAAAAGAAAACCTTTTTAACAAGTATTCAAATTCAATTGGGTTTTTCTTAATCATTATGTTAAAAATAAAGATTATCAAACTACCTAGTTTGCTCTGAAATCTCATGCCTAAGGCAAGGAAAACAGAAACTTGATAGATAATGCTTATGAAAATACCACTTTGTATGTGTATAGCTTTGTAATATTAATACTAGCAATATCCTGATTATTCTAAGGCATAAATGAATGAGATTTGATCAATTTATAGGTTATATAATTTGTTTACAGAATGGAGAATAAGACCTGATTCAAGGATAGGGAGGTTTATAAAACAATGAAATTGATTTTGTAAATGTCAACTTTATTTACCACAACTTTGGAAGATTAGATTGGAGCTAGTTTGTGAACAACTTTAAATATTAAATGAGGGAGTTTTTATTTGGCTATAGAAGCAATAGAAAGTTTCACTGGAGCTTCTTGAGTAGAAATGTGGCATAATCAGACCTGTATTTTCTAATTGCAATCCAGTTGTGGAAGGATTGCAGACTTTTAGGAGGCTATTGCAGAATGATGACTTTGTGAATGAAAAGAAAGGTATATATGGAAGTTATATTACAGAAATGGAATTGACAAAACTTGCAACTGAATGGATTCATGGAGTGAGGGAAGAGCAAGTAGTTAGGGAAGGCTCTGAAGTTATGAAACTAGGGCTATATCCCAAAGAGATAAAAGAAAAAGGAAAATGATCTATATGTCCAAAAATTTTTATAGCAACTCTTTCTGTGATGGAAAGAATTGGAAACTAATTGGGTACCCACCAAGTTGAGAGTAATTGAACAAAAATGTGGTTCAGTCAGTCCTCATTATTTGCAGATTCTGTATTTACAAATTTACCTACTTGCTAAAATTTATTTGTAACTACAAAATCAATACTCTGTGACACTTTTGTGGTTTTTAGGAAACATGGCAGAGTAGCAAAAAAATTGAATTGGCCAACATACATTTTCACAGCTGAGGTTGAACAAGGTGATGCTCTGCCTTTTTTTTCTTGTTCTCATACTGTAAACAAATGTCCTTTTTACTGTCTATTTAGTGCACATTTTTGCATTTTTGTTTTTTTTGTTGTTGTTGTTTCTGATTTCACTGGTTAAAATGGCCCCCTCATAGAGCTGCCGATACTGCATGTGAATGATGAACTATACCCAGATTTGAATAGAAGTTAGAGAAAGGGCTGTATTATAGTTTAGAAAATACTGTGCTTTTAATGACCCTGATCTTGTCCTAAAACAGAAGCCTGTCTTTTTCATAGCAGTATTCTTCTGGTGATGATATACAGACTAAAGAATTAAAATTGATAGTCACCCACTGGGCAATGGAGAGGTACATGGTGGAGGTTTTTAGGATATAACAAGTTGCTAAATGATTGTTGTTTGTCCTTCAGTTTCAAAGAGGACCAATGACATCAAAGGTAATGTCTTGATTTGTGCATGAATTGAATTTGAGTGAGGTAGACTTGTCCAAAGTTGTCACCCTCGTTCTCTCTTCCTGAATCATCGAAGTCCAGTGGCAAGGTAAAAGTCAGGATGACTGGCAATAGCTTGAGATGCAGTAGATGACCTTGGTGTCTTCATGTCTCACCAAGTTCTAAGTTTTCCACAGCTCCAGATTCCATTGCCTTCATGGCCTTCATCCACCCATTCCTCTGGGTTAAGTCTTCACATTCTTGGGTTGGATATCCCCTTAACTCACCAATAGGTTTGAGGCCTGTTGGTTATGCTCAACTTGGTTTAGTCTGTCTCCCAAGATGATTTACTGGGGTGTGGCCATGACACATGCTGTTGCTTTTTGGAGCCACAGGTGAGACTTGGGTGAATCAGGTGGGCACCAAAGGTGGATGAGCTGCCCTGAAAAGGGCTCAGCAAGCCTTCATACCAGAGGTGCTACTTCTCCTGAACACCCCACACAACTCTTGCTAAATGAAGCATTGTATGAAAAGTGGTAAATAAAGGATATCATCAGATAGAGATAAAATTGGAAATAGAATGCAGAAAGGGATAACTAATGAGCTGTGTGCTTCATTGGTATATTTATAATGTCAAGAGAATTAGAAGAACCACCACCATGTTAGATAGATCACTATGAAGGATTTATGGGAGGATGTGGACAAGAGTCACAGAAGATGAAAAGGAGTGGGTGGCTTGCAGTCAGCGCCTGTGGATGGAATAACCACATTGATGAGATCTTGTAGGTCTATGGAAATATGTAGGAAGTAAAAGCTGATATCCATGTATTGGATAATTTAAATTTATCTTTATAGGTAATTTCCTTATATTTTTGTGAGATATGGGTAGTCTGAAAATAAGCATATACAGTATGTAGAGTAAATATAAAAAATGCCAGTCTTTTTACAAATAAGGTAGATGCAACCCACATCTATAATCTGATGTGACACTTCCAACTATTTGTTATTTTCCACTATATAACAAATAATGTCTTATGCCAATTTATGCTAAAGGAATTCAGACTGCCTCAGATCTACTTTGATGGTTTAAGCATCCTTCCTTTGATTATTCAGGATCCTCTAGGAACATCTGCTTGAAGAACAACTCTCCTTGACTTGTGCATCAATGTCTATCATAGCTTTAGCTTTAGCTACAATTTCTTATTTTGTTTCAGGATGGTAATCATCGATACTTCCTTGAAAACAGCTGCATAAATTCTTGAATTCTAGTTTATAGCACCAATTGATAAGCACATATATAAACACATATATATGACTGCAAATAGGACAAGTAGCATTATAAATTATTAGATCTGATTTTTGTCACCTAGTGCTTGTTTGCCAGTTGCATAATTTTTATTGCATTTTAATAATTGATATGTAATAAAGTAAGAGGCATAAATCACATTGGCAGAACAATCTACTGTCTTTCACTGCATAATCATTGCACCATTTTTTTGTTTTTGTTTTTCAGTCCAAAAATTGGTTTATAATCTTTCATCATAATTTTGATATAATATAATTCTGTTCATCATTCCACTTAAAGGGTAAACAGAGCATCAGTATATTCCCCAGTGGTATGTGGATATGCATTTATCTCTTGCACATTGTGAGCCACAAGTCTAGAATTCTCAGTGCACGTGGATCGTCAGTGTATACCTGAAAGCTGACCTGCACAGTTTGTTTATAGTGCTGCAGTACTAACTATATTGTCACTCAACTCAGTGAAGAGCCTCAGGCGCAAGGGGAGTAGGCAGGCAGGTGAAGCTGCCATGAGTAAGTTATGTGATATGTTAAGATTTGCATCTTCCCATGCTAGCTAAACTAAAAAGTTTGTCTGCCAGCTATACAGTTTAGTAATAAATGATTTTTAATTAATACAGGCACAATTTTTTTAAAGCTTCACATAATGGTTGCATCCTACTTTTTTGCAAAAAAATTTCCATAAAATCTGTGATGATTTTGTGGGGAAATGCAGTAGATTATTGTAGTGCAAAACTTTTATCTTGTTTTCTTATTTATGATTTTGCCTTAAAGATTGGCTGACACATAAATACATAAACTATACCCTCAAATTATCAGTTCATATACCTTTAATATACCTTAAATGTGTACATTTAATCTTTTTTTTCTAAAATGAAAAGTTTAGAAAGAAGAGATGAAATGTAGTGTGTGACATGGTCACATTTTCTTTATGACATAGCTGTTCTCATCTTTTTTTTCATTTTTAAAGTATCTGTTAAATTATAGACATAGAAAATACCTAGTTTGATACTACATTCAATAATGGATAGATTTTCTAACGCTTATGTGCATCTAATTATAATTTTTCAATTTCTCAAACATTTTAAGCACCTACTATGCCCGGGACAGTGGGCAAAATTCTGAGAATATACAAAATTACTGCTTTTAATGAAGAGGATAGAGTGGCAGAACCAGGACTAAATGCAGATCTTCTGTCTCCAAGTGCTTTTTTCACTATATTGTGCAGCAGAGGGCAGTCAGCAATTTCAGTAGGTCTTTAGCATGTAAACAAGAAAGAGACACACATAGAGTTTTAACTATGTAACAGTGACCCATTTTTATTTAGAAGTATAATTTAGTTGAATCATTTCTTTGGTTTCATGTGTGTCGTTGGAAACTCTGACCTCCCTGATAAAATTGCCTCATTGTAGTTCACTATTTTACACTTGTTTGGCTGACAGCTCTTGGTGTCAGCCTCGTTTGTCAGCTTTCCCAAAGGTGACCTTCTTACATTTAGTTTTCTTTCCGTATCCAAATATTGGACACTGTCTAGTTAAAAAAAATAAATAAAAGCTCTCAATTCTTTATTGTCAATGAAGATGTCACTATTCCATTGCAAATCTGAAACTTGGAAATTGATGTTTCCAAAAGATTTACTCTCAAAAAGAATATTCTTTAGTTATTAAGAAACTGGATGGTTGTCACAGTATTGTTTTTACTCATATGTGTATATCTATATCTATATCTATATATTCTTGTTACACTGCTTTTTAAATGTCACACTCAATTCCTGAGGGATCTTTGGATCTTTGGTGTGTGTGTGTGGGGGGGAAATGGGGGGAGGTGGACCAATATATTGGCCAAGTTTCCACTCCATGTAATATTTATTTTGTTTTCAATTTATAGAATAAAATAAGGACTTTTGTAACATAGTATAAAAAAAGATAATTGAACATGAAATTGCAAATCTATTATGTACAGCTTGCTATTCCTTTTAGATATGTAATAAAGTTATCATGTAAATTTTGAGTTTTTCTTTTTTTTTTCTTCCCTCCTCCTGTCCTTTTTCCCCCAACAGGATTCATACCAGTATGCAGCCTAGGTGTGGCTCAAGTGGGACGGATGAACTTTGGGAAGGATGTCAGCACCTTGAAATATTTCACCATCTGTGGGTTACAAGAGGGTTATGAACCATTTGCTGTTAACACAAACAGGGATATTACAATGTGGCTGAGCAAAAGGCTTCCTCAGTTTCTTCAAGTACCATCAAACCATGAACACATTGAGGTCTGTTTTCTATATCGAGTTCCTCAGATGTTTATTTAGCGTTTTGGGGGGGAAATGCATAGTTTTCTATGATGAAAGATAAGAGAAATTCAAAAAGAAATATAATATAGATTCTATTATGGGAACTAGCCTGTGATGCTTTTAACCTGTTACCCTGCTGTGCCTCCAATTTTCTTTCACCTGTGAGCCTTCAGAATCTGCTACTTTTCCCCACCGATTTTTACCTGTTCCTAGTATACTCTTGCCTAGTTCTGGGCTCTCTTTATCTACCTACTGTGGAATTGACTGTAAGTTTTTATTTCCTCTTTGCCCAGCTAGCTGTCAAATAAATACATATCTTTAAGGGGTTTTCTTTTTCAGGAATTAGTTTTTTAGATAACTCTTCCTTTGGTAGAATAAAAATACTTTGTAAGTGAAATGATTAATAATAGGCATTCTGCTCTAATAGTAAGAATGATGTCATGATTTCTCCTAACTCATTAAAAATGCAGGATTTGTATGTCTTTTTATATTTCTGCAATGCTTAATCAGTTGGTTCAGGAGTAATAACTTACTTATTCACAATATTGAATTTTACTTATTATAGCCAACCAATGTCAGTAAATGATTTGCCTCTGCTGTTAAGAACTTTTCCAAATACCATTACTGATAGAGCTATTGATCTCATTGATGAAGAATGACTTATTTCTCTTTTGTAGACAGTTTCCTGCTCAATTTAATCTATCCTCATTTTTTATAGTAAGGAGTTAAGTAAAACTTATGTTAACTGCCTAAAACCATTCATCAAATTAATGACAGAACTGAGAGTGTATCTCCTGTTCCAGTAAATGAATCAGCCCAGTGAATGAATGAATGTAAAGTTATTTATTAAGTGTTTTCCCTTTGGTAAGCACCGTGATAAGTACTTGATATACAAATAGAAAAGCAAGATAGTCCTTACTCTCAAACAACTCACTTCCCAATTGGAGGTGACAGTGCATATAGGCCTCAGGTACAGGGTGAATGGAAAAGCCCAAAGGACCTTACTGTGCAGCTGATGGGCATATGGTAAGGTCTGTTGTTCCAAAGGGTCCAGCAGTAGAGTGAATGTTAACATCAAGAGGTCTGGACAGCACAGGGGCTGTGCAGGTTGTATTGTCCGGTGATCTTCCATCTCAATGGAAAGTTTGTAGTTGATAATGTCTTACTCAGCAATACAATGTGAGCAGTCATGTCAACCCTGAAACTGGGGGGCTAGAAGGGCCCAGAATCAATACTGTTGGGAAAGTTGGGCATAGGCTTCAGTTATATAGAAGAGCAGGCCCTCTGGACTCCCTTTCCTGAGCATGAACATGTATGTTTAGCATTGAACAGGAGGAAAAAAGGGGAAAAGAGAAGTGAGAATTGCCAGTGAAGTTAAGGGGAAGGGAGGATCCCAATAAGATCTAGGCAGAGGAATGACTAGAGCGGGAATTCCTAATCTAGGTCCACTCTGCCCTCTAGTGCCCAATGGGATTTCAGTACTCTCTATTTTACACCTGTATCCTTTAGAAAAATAATTTAAAGTTGAAGCAATTTGTGAAGATTGGAAAGTGCAAAAGTGCATTTTAATCTTTAAAAAGAAAGAAAAGATGTGATTTAAATTATTGTTATTTTCACTTGTTAGGTGACCAGGATAGACGGCACTATAGACAGCTCTCCATGTTTAAAGGTTACTCAGAAATCTTTCAGTTCACAGAACAGCAGCACAGACATCATGTTTTACCGCCTAAGCATGCCTATTGAGTGTGCAGAAGTGTTCTCCAAAACTGCTTCAGGAGGGCTACCAGGCAATAGCCTCTTTGGCCCGAAGAATGACTTGGAGGATTATGATGTGGATTCTGATTTTGAAGTTCTAATGAAGACAGCTCATGGTCATTTGGTGCCTGACAGGGTAGAAAAAGAAAAAGAAGCCACAAAACCAGAGTTCAATAACCACAAAGATTACGCTCAGGAGAAACCTTCTCGTCTGAAACAAAGGTCATTAACACTTAAAGTGTGATTTTAGCTATGTAGTCAGCCTTTGTGAGGGAGGGCAGGTTATAGAAGAAGGTAAGGGATCTTCCAATCTAATAGCTTATTCACATTTAAAATTAATGCAAATTCTTTTGATAAGAACAATAAATCTTATATAGCACTTTAAGGTCTATAAAGAATTTTACATATATCATTTGAATCTAATGATAATTCATATTTTGTATGGAATTTTAAAGTTGTAAATCATTTCACTTAACGTATTCCTAAAAGCTACTAAGTGAAAAATTGTTATTATTGAGGATTATTATGATTGAGAAATTTTTAGTATTCTCAATTTAAAAATAAAGAAACTGAGGCTCAGAGAGTTAAACTGATCTATCCAAAGTCACACAGACCATTATATCAGAAAGATATTTTCCCCCAAGAAGATATGAAGATTAGTAGTCTTGACTGAAACCTAAAGTGCATCCATTTTAATATTTTTATGTTTCCAGTTTAGCTGTAGCTGATACCATAATATCAGAAGTCTTTTAAGACAATGTGGTGATGATTTTCCACCAAGAATTCCAGTGACAAAGATAAACTATGGATAATGGTATAGGTGATGGAATTATCTGAGCCAAATGTAATGTTTTATAGGTCATATGAAAAGAGGGTGTTGTGTCTTCTTATACAAGTCAGTACTGTGTGACTATGTTCATTCCTCAGTCCTTTAACACTTTCCAGGTTTATGCTCAGAAGGACAAAACCAGATTATAGCACAAGCCATTCTGCAAGACTCACAGAAGACGTTCTTGCAGATGACAGGGATGATTATGATTACTTGATGCAGACCTCTACGGTATGAAATTGCTGTCTTTTGTCGGTTTTTTTTTCTTAAATTTATATTTGTTAGTTACTTTGTTTCACATTTTACAATGGCACATATTATTTCCCCAAATTTCAGAAATTTTTTTTCAAAAATGGTTACTCAGTTTTTTCTATTTTAAGAATAAAATTTTAAGGATCATTTTTTGTAGCATATGGCTTTGTCTCCCCAAAGAGGAAGGCAAATATGACACAGTGAAATTTTTATTTGAGAAAAGATACTTCCAGGAGAAAATGAGACTATCTGTTCAGATTTTATTGCATAATTTATTTGTAAAATTATACAATACTACTTGACTTTCAGAAGTACATATAATCTCTAGTATTCTTCAGCATGGTTCTTTGCCTGAGAAATCTCACTTAGTCTTCTGGGTCTGAATTAGGTAGTTTGCTGTGGAAATAAATAGGAAGGAAAAAAATATGAGAAATAATAACCAGAAAGAAGCAACAGGATTTGGCAACTGATTAGGTATATAAAGTGTGGGAGAGGAAAAAGTTAAAGACAACTCCAAGGTGATGAGCCTGGATCAGTAATGTTATCAACAAAAATAGAGAAATTCTGGGCATGGGCAATCTTGTAGGCAAAGATGATAACATTTGGGGCCTGTTGTGTTTGAATTCCCAGGAAGACATTGAACAAAGAGCTGGAAATATGGGACCAGATTTCTGGGGCAAGATTGAGGGATGGAAATAATGATTTGAAAATCGTCTGCATAGATATGAAGATTTTTACTATGGGAAGGGGTGAGCTCACCAAGGGGGAGAAATAAGAGAAAAAAGTAGAGAGCAAAGGACAAAACCTTAGGAGACATCCACATTTAAGGGATGTTTTGGCTTTTGTATTTCCAGTACATGCATATAGTAGGAACTTAATAGATATTTTTTGATTTGAATTGAATTGAAGAGGACAAGGAACCAGTTAAAGGGACTGATATACAGTTGATAAGGTGGTAGAAAAATGAGAATGAAGTGTTACGGTTTTCCATATTTAGGCAAGAACCACTTTTCCCCTGCCAGTATATTTGTCTTGACTTCCCTCTTCTAAACCCTAAAAGGAAAAAACAGTATCAGTTATAATATCTCTGTGTCTGATTCAGATTCTTGTATACTTAAAAAAACTTGAGGTTGGAACAATTTCTTGTAGTTTTAAGCAGTGAAATATTTAACTCCTGAGTTAAGAAAAGGAAGATATATTCACAAGAACTGAAAATCATATTCTAAAAACACCCTCAAGGAAGAAGACATTTGTTCAGGCTTGGAGGTTTCAGAGGCTTGCAGGCAAAACGAAATAACGTTTATATTTCAAATCCATTATACTTGAGAATGAAAAAAAGCCCACAAATAATTTAGCATATTTCCTTGCAAATAAGTCTTTTCCTCTTTCATTATTTCTGATGTATCATACATATATTATTTTGTGAAATTATTACTCTGTTGCTAAAATACGTTTATCAGATTAGGCAGTCTTTAGCAGAAGAAATGAATGTTTTTAGGCATATCGAAAGTCAAGACTAAATCTAATGTATTGTTGTAAACCATTTTGTAAACCAATTATCTTGCTGATAATTTATTCTCAACATTTTTACAGTATTATTATTCTGTGCGAATTTTTCCTGGGCAAGAACCTGCTAATGTTTGGGTAGGCTGGATTACATCAGATTTCCATCAGTATGACACAGTCTTTGACTTGGACAGAGTTCGGACAGTAACAGTTACTCTGGGAGATGAAAAAGGAAAAGTACATGAAAGGTTTGTTTCCTTTACTTTTATTTTAATTGAATAAAATTTAACATAAATTTTGCATGTGTTGGTGAATTGTAAACTTGTTTCTTGAATCTAATGTCCAAGGTAATAGTCATTGAATAGAAACAATTTAACCTGGCTGTTCATATCTGTGTCCCTTTTGGTACCCTTTCCCACAAGTCAAGGTTTTGAATCTAAAGAAAATAATATTGTTAAATTAGAGAACACTTATCTGCTATAAGTAATAATTGTATTTTCAAGTAGCTTTGTACTTGATTTACTATGGGGTGGGAGGGAACAAAAAATTCTATATTCATGATTTGAAGTATTTCTGATGAGTGATTATTAAATATTTAGGGTTAGTTTGACATGCATTTTGGGAAATGGTCAGTCATGGTGGGGAGAAAAATGTGGAGAAAATGTGGGATAATAGTTTAGAGTAGGTGGCTAGAATTTGAATGGAGACTGAGGAGTAGTGGGTTCTTTTCTCAGCTTTGCCATTGACTCGCTGTGTGGCTTTGGGTAAGTCACTTAATCTTTCTGTGCCATCTTTATTTTCCATTTGTAAAAATGAATCAAACTCAAACCAAACCTTCAAAAAAGTGAAGAAGTCTTTATCTTCCTTGCAGAATAAAACAAGAGAAGATCTAACCATTCCCATCCACTTCTGTGCCCATCCATCCTCTCTGGTCTGCTGGGGCAGGTTTTCTTGGAAAGAGCTCTCCATACTGTTGCTTCTTTCCTGTACCTCCCAATGTCATTTTCAGTTACTGGGAAACTTTATCCCGTGCCTTCATATAAAAGAGCTTGAAAAGTTGTGGGATTAGTACAATTCTGAAGGAATGCCTTGCTTTAGTATGGGAGCAGGAGCAGCAAACTTCTAGTAGATTTCTCAGGGGAAACCTTTGGCTTTCAGAGATGGTGACCATTTAACGAGTTTCCTATAATAAGAAAATAGCTATTGTAAGGATAGGCCTGCTGAGTGGGAGAGATGATTTTGATGTGTGTGGATGGGAGGAGGTGGGTTGGAGATGTAGAAGAAGTTATTGGGGAGACAGTCATATAGATGGCACACAGAGAGAGAGTCAACTCTTGATTATTCAGAGGCCTATTATCTAGTTTCTGATTATCCAAGCACTTCATTTTAACTCCTCTCCCTCCTCCTGCCTTACTTTGGCTGTTTTGCTCTGCTTGTACTGGGAGTGACAGAAGAAGGGAAAGAAGTCAGCTTTACTGCTTATTACCATCTCTGGCTAATGGTGGGGCAAAATGTTAAAACTAATGGCTAAAATCAGTTTTTTCATTGTTGTCACTGAGTTTTCTTGTATCTTTGCAAAGCACATCCCATATTACAGGTGACTGGGAGTTGACTATAGAGGGATTTTGACGTATAGCCAAATTTTGTGGATCTTGAATATTTGATGGTTTACCTACCAATGTAATAAAGCAGTCTTTTTGATAGTATGTAGAAAGAAATACTTCTTGACTCATAACAAGGAGGAAAGGGCATGAAAATGAAAGTTATTATAATTGTTATTTATGTATAGTTAAACTTTTTTGAACCTCAGAAAAAAGTAGTTTGGTTTGAGTTTTTTGAGGGAAGGTGCAGGTCAATTCTTACTTTTCAAACTTGTTGACCTGTCCCTATTAGGTATGAAACTTAGAAAAGTGTAAGACCTGATTCAGAATTCCCACTGAAGTCAACAAGTTTTGCTCAGAACCACAGAATCAGGTCCATTATGCACCTATCCCATTACAGCATGCGCTTGTTGCTTGCGCAGTATAATTTAGGTTTAGTGTGCAAAATGTACATGTTTGCTGTATCTGTGGGTGTACATAGATTAAATGTCTTTTGAAATTCAGCATCAAACGCAGCAACTGCTATATGGTGTGTGCGGGTGAGAGCATGAGCCCTGGGCAAGGACGCAACAATAATGGATTGGAGATCGGCTGTGTAGTGGATGCTGCCAGTGGGTTGCTTACCTTTACTGCAAATGGCAAAGAACTGAGCACATATTACCAGGTACCTATTTCCTTGCTGACATCACATTTTTTGGGTTTTTATGGAATGTTTATTCCATTAAAGGAAAATATTCATTTTGAAAGATGTTGATGTTCGTGAAATTGTCTTTATAAAGTAGATTTGAATAATTTTTTAAGAAATATGTTAATTCTACCTGTTGAGTCAAGTTTTAATAAGAATTGTATCTTGAGGCTTTGAAGGAAAAGGTGCTGTAAAACCCCAGGAAACAAGCCCATGATAAAGAAAAATGCACTCTATAGCTATTTTTTGAAAGATATTCAAAATATGAGGGAAGATTCTGCAGTTACTTTCTATGATTTATTCCTTAGTAATTCCAAAAATATATTATCTTAGAATTTCTTGCTATTTTTCAGTTCTTATATTTATTTATTATTTTAGGTTGAGCCAAGTACAAAATTATTTCCTGCAGTTTTTGCACAAGCCACAAGCCCTAATGTTTTCCAGTTCGAGTTAGGAAGGATAAAGGTGAGTAAGGGAATTTCCTTTTTTTTTTGTAACGGGATTCATAGCCAACTGTCTTATCAGGTTGAATTGGGTATTTTATTAGCATTGGGTATAGCAAACTCTCAGTGTCTCCCAACATAGACTCTCTTTTTAATGAGCCCTTCAGCTTCTGAATGCATACATGAGGACAGCAGTTCTCAAACTTTTTGGTTTCAGTACCCCTTTAACACTCCTAAAAATTATTGAAGGCCCCTCCTCTCCACCATAAGCGTTTGTTTACATTGATTATATTTCTATTTATCATATTAGAAATTAAAATGTCTTAGCATTATTATGAAAGGTAATTTTGACCCTTCAGGGGACCCTAGACCACACTTTGAAAAAGGCTGCATTAGAACACCATTGGCATTAATAAGACCAAAAGAAGAACTGGCTTTATTGACCTGAAAAATTAAATGTTTACTGATAATGCTTAATTTCCAGAGAAAAGTTTGTATATGAAATGTATCTGGCTTGAGAATTTGGAGAGTATAATAAAATCTAGAAACATTGACTTTCATTAATTGTTCAGTGATTTTTGTGATTTTCAAATCACTAAGAGTAGGGAAAAGTTGAAAAGGGTGGGGCTGAATGTGCATATTATCTTGTAGCGAATAGAAAACTGGCCATGTTTCAAGTCCCCACAGTGGCTAGGCAAATCATTTAGTCTCTCCTTGCTCTGGGAAACTTTCTCTAAGCCTATAAATTTCAGGTGAAGGTGCTAACCAGTATTTGTAGTAATTTTGCTCACCCAAATGTCTCCTATATCAGTTTATCTCAACTTCATCATTCAACTAAAACTATTTTCTATGAAGTTACCGGTGATTTCTTAATTGCCAAATTTAATGACATTTTCTCGGTCTTCATCCATAACCTATTTATGTATTTGACACTATTTGACACCTGCTCCCTGTGGTTACTCTCTTTCTTCCTTAAGTTTTTGCAACACTCTACTATCCTAGTTTTCTACCCATTTGTCTGACCACTCCTCAGTCTCTTTTGCTGGATTTTCATCCAAGTCATGCCCATTCTCCAAGGTCTGCCCGTGTCCCTCTTTAGTTCTCCCTCTCTCAGCTCACATGAGTTCAGTTATCATCTCTAAGCAGATAATTCCCAGATCTATATATCTGGCCCCAGTGTTTCTCCAGTCCTGTATCACCAACTGCCTTTTGGACATCTCAGTTTGTATATCTCATGGGCATCTCAAACTTAACATGTCCAAAACAGAACTCGTTTTATTTTCTCTCAAATCCTCCTCTCTTCTCACATTTCCTTTTACCATCAAGAGTACAATCATTTTTCCAGTCACTTGGGCTTACAACCTCAGTGTCATCCTTGACTCTTCATTTGTATTCACACCATCCATCCAATAAGCTTTAATAGATTAAAACTGCACTAAAATTTTGGGGATCTGCATTATCTGATCTTTTTGTTCTTACCTTTTCATATATGTCCTTTTCTTTCAAATCATACAACCACCCTCCTAGTTCAGGCCCTTATTACCTTTTGCTTATACTTTTGCAATAGCTTTCTGATTGGTTATTCTACCTCAAGTCTTTGACCACTTTAATCTGTTTTTCCTTTGGCTACCAAAATGATTTTTCTAAAATGCTAATCTTGCCATGTTACCCCCCTATCCAGTAAACCTCAGTAATTTCTCATTACTTCTAAGTTGAAATATAGTATCCTCTGTTTGCATTTAAAGACCTTGATAACTTGGCCCTGTCCTACTTTTCCAGTCTCCTTACACTTTTTTCCTCTCTACACTGTCCATGATCCAGTTACCCTGGCCTATTTGACATTCTATTCATATAACACTCCATTTCCCAACTCCATTCCTTTCACTGGCTGTTCCCCATGCCTGGATTGGCTTCCTTCCCCACCTCCAATTCCTAACTTCCCTGGCTTCTTTTAAGACTCAGGTTATAGCCTGCATTCTGTAGGAGGCCTTTCCTGGTCTTTCTAGAGTATACTAGTACCTTCCAAGTACATACATCTTGTATACATTGACTATTGACATATTGACCACTATGGAGAACCATTAGAATACATAATGGGGAACCATTAGAATGTAAGCTTGTTTAGAGCAAGGATCATGTGTTTTCCTCTCTGTGTATTCTTACCGCTTAGTATGGTGCTTGTACCTAATAAGTACTCAATGAATACTTGTTGACTGACTGATCCTCACAGTAACCCTTGAGGTAAATGATATCATTATCCCCATTTTACAGAAACTTTTAACTTTGCTATGTATAAATTAGTTTCTGGTGAGTGAAGTCAGGAGTACTGGGCTCTAACCTTTTTTTCATCATGTATTCTTATCATTTTGAAATTTTTAACCATTTGCTACAAATGTTTGTTACCTATTTTTTAATTATTTACATGTACTACTGTATTAATAATTATGTACATCATAAAACATATAAAAATAGAAATTGAAAAAAGATGATATAAAAATGTAATAAAAATTTATTCTAAGAGTCAATAGGGATGCCCTGGACCAGGGGTAGGGAAACTTTTTGTGTTGGAAAGCTGCATTAATATTTAGCTGTAATCAAACAAGGCTACATTCAAGAAACTTCAATTAGATGTACTTAAATATGTACATTATTTTGTAAAAATAAAACAATAATTTTTGTACTTAATTTCAGAAAATGAAAAATGTTTGTTAATTTTAACATTTACTTTTTAATGACTTTTTTGCATCTGCTTTTTGTTGGAAAGCATTTGAATATTTGGTTGCAGCATGGAGGTCCATAGTTTCAGTTGATCCTCTGGATGAGTATCAGTCATTTTTGACCTTAAGGGCATCTTAATTTGGGCTAGGTAGGAGAATGTAGATTCACTGCAATAAGTGGTTGAAAAGCAATAAAGCATTTTTCAGGCATGTTTTGTAAGGCATGGATATTCTACTGCATTTTTCCATATTTCATTTGGACCTTTCTTAGCATCAAACAATGACTTTAAAATGCCATCTACTGAGAGCTCAATCAATTCCATCTGTAATTCTTTAGGTGCCTTGGTGATATCAACTAGGTGAAATGCTAATTTGAGTGTGATATCATGATTCCAGAGTCAGTGAACCTTTCATTGTATTCTCCAATTAATAGGTTTATAACAGCTGCTATTCTTCAAATGATTCATGTATATCATCCTGCTGATCATTGACCTTTGCTAACTGGGGAAAATATTCATCAGAAATTTCCTTTTGAAGAAGTGTTTTGAAAAAACTGGCTTTTTTTGGAAATACTTGGATTTTTTTGCCACATATCATACATAAACTTAGTTTTACCTTGCAAAAAGATATTCAAGTCCTTTTGATTTGACAATCACACAGAAATGCAGCATTCCTCTAGAAATATTTTTTCAAAAATTCACATCACTGATTCTGTTCTTCATGAAGTTTAACTATCTGTTCTTGCAGAGATAAAATTTTGGCTAACACTTGTCCCTGTGATAGCCAACACACTTTAGAATGATATGGCAAATCCACACTGAATACCTCATAGTTTAACTTTAGCATGTTACAAAACTGACAATGCAGTGTTGTATCTGCATGAATATAGTTAACAATACTTATACCTTGTTGCAAAGTGTCACTTAAAATGGTAGCTTTAGCACAGATTTTGCTGATGCAAGATACAATGAAAAAAAATGAGAACATCTGGATCAGTTAATATTTTTTATCTGTGCAATAAGCCCTTCATGTTTTCCTGTCATGGAAGGTGCGCCATCTGTACATACCCTCACTTAGATTTACCAAATTCAGTCCAACTTCACCACATTTGTCTTGAAAGTTGTTGGCTATTTCCTGCGTTCTGTTTGCAAGAATGCCCAAAGTGAGTAACTCATCATAGCAAAGAAAATCTTCTGTTGTGCACCAAATGAAGTATAAAACCTGCTCCAGGTCAGTAGTATCACTTGATTTATCCAAAGTAATTAAATAATATATTATTTTCCATTTGAAGTATTGCATGAAGTTGTTCTATTAAGTAGAAAGTTAATTCATGCTGCTGATCAGTTCTGGTTCTCCTTAAAAGAGGCAGTTGTTTGTACTTTGAAACATTATCAGGATCTAAAGCATCCTACACTTTTGACAATGCGTTCTTTCACAATTTCTACATCACTGAATAGCTTCCCTTTTTCCCTAAGTGTATAAACTGCTTTGTAAGTTGCTTCAGTGGCATTATTTCCAGGTCTTATTGCTGCTTGAAAGAATTGTCTTCGCTTTTGCTTTTCGTCTTTTAATTTCTGCAATACAGCAACCTCTTGTGCCTCTCCCTCTAGTTTAAAATATTTGCAGTCCTTATGAGTGTTATAATGCTGATGAGCATTGAATTTCTTTAATGTTAATATTGCAATGTCACAAAGCAAGCAAATTATCTTTAGCAGAAACAAGATAACATTGCAATTCCCAATCCTCATTAAAAAAAATCTGTTTTCTAGGGATGATATCTAAAAAATAAAATTAAGGGGTAAGAGAGGAGTATATTGAGAGAAAGGGAGAGATAGAATGGGGTAAATTGTCTGACATAAAAGAGGCAAGAAAAAGCTGTTACAATGGAAGGGAAGAGGGAGGAGGTGACATCGGATTTGGCTTAAGGAGGGAATATCAAACACATTCAGTAGGATATCTTATCCTACAGGAAAGAAGGGAGGAAGGGGATAAGATGGGGGTTAGGGGGTAGGGTGATAGAAGGGAGGACAGATTGGAGGAGGGGGTTGGGTAGTCAGAAGCTAACACTTTTGAAAAGGGACAGGGTCAAAGAAGAAAATAGAATAAATGTGGGGTGGGATAGGATGGAGGGAAATATAGTTGTCTTTCACAGCAAGACTATTATGGAAGTGTTTTGCATAACTACACATGTATAAACTGTATTGAATTGCTTGCCTTCTCAATGAGGGCAGGTGGGGAGGGAAGAAGGGAGAGAATATAGTTTTAAAAACAAATGTTAAAAATTGTTTTTACATGGAACTTGGAAATAAGATTTACAGGCAATGGGGTATAGAAATCCATCTTGCCCTACAAGAAAGTAAGGGAGAAGGGAATAAGGGGGTGGGGTGGGGTGATAGAAGGGAGGGCAGACTGGGGGAAGGGGTAATCAGAATGCATGCCATCTTGGGGTGGGGGTAAGGGAGAAATGGGGAGAAAATTTAGAACTCAAAATCTTACGGAAATGAATGTTGAAAACTAAAAATAAATTTTAAAAAAAATCTGTTTTCTTCCTTCAGTGTTCTCTTGGTCTTCTTTTACATGATGGACTGTTAAGCAGACAGAATTTAAAAATACCATCGAGCTGTGTAACTATTCACAAATTCCACTTCAAACAAAAACACAGCGCACTGTTGTCAAAAGCTGATAATAGATTGGTGTACTTGACCCCCTTAAGCTCTTGCCAATTGCCTTGTGCAGTAGTAGTACCAGCATGGAGGTGGGGTGGGGGAGGAGTTAGAACTAAATAATTAGTGGGGGAGGGGGAGTTAGAACTAAATAATTAGTGTAGCAGCCATCAATTCAGCCCTTATGACTTACTAATGTTCTAATTGTGCTGGTCAATCTGGGAGGATTGTTTTGTTGAAATTTGTTTTATTCTTTGGTATTTTAAATACATTCATTTTAAAAATAAAATAAAAATATAAAAGATGAACAAAAATATATTAATAAAAATAAAAGAATTTGTTCCATAAAATTTGGATTCAGTCAAAAGGCACGTCTCTAAGGCAATCAAGTTTGCCCTGTAGTTATGTGAGTTTCCTGGACTACTGTGGTGACTGGAGAAACAGCTGGCTTTGCCGATGGTCTTTCTTCTTGTTCCTCATCAAACAATGCTATTCTTTGGTACCTGGCCAGTGGTGAAACCCTGGCTGTAGGACATAATGTAGGTGCTCCTGAAACTGCTACACATACACCTTCATAAGGAAGTTCAGAGTCTCCCAGAGCGAGGAGGATGCAGCCACTGTGGGGCCAGAAATAGGCAGTAGGCTTCTCACTCAACACTAAGAAGATAAATGCAGGAAGATCCAAGAGGGAGCTAAGTCAGTCTGAGGGCAGTAAGGAGAACCTTATGCTACAGGTACAGAGAAGAAGAGAAGGAAAAGGAAGAAGACAAATAAGTAGCAGCCATTGCCCGGAGCTAATGGCATGGGGCCAGACTATGTCTGGCCTCACAGTGCCTTGAGGATCAGGCTGCTGACACTGACACAGTGACTGATAAGGGAAGATGTAGAAACCTTAGTTAGTGGTGAATGGGGCCATAGAAAGCCCAGTGTCAGGCTGTCAGGGTCAAATGAAGAAAAGTCTGAATGGAAAGAAGAAATATGGGTCAGAGGCTGTCACCACAGCCATCCCCTGGGAGGGGGAAAGGCCAAAATGTCACCAGTGAATTGAAGCCCGATTTCCAGGTCAAGGCTGAAGGAAGCTGAAGGAGCCTAAGGGTAGCAAAGTGAGTCAGGAACTCCAGAGATGTTATTACTTTTCACCAAAACTTTAATAAATCAGTATCTCTGCAGAAAATGTAAAACAAAATTATTATCCTAATGTAGATGATGCAGATCTAGATATCTAGTCTTTTCCCCCTGAATATCAGTCCCACATTACTAATTGCTGATAGGACATTTCAAACTAGATGTCCTTTAAATATCACAAATATTGAATATTGAATAATATTGAATACTGAATATTGAAAAATGAACTCATTATTTTTACCCTAATGCTACCCCTTTCCCAAAGTACCATCATTGTTTCAGTCTTTCATGTTCTTAACTAAGGCATCAACCTCATCCAAGGATTTTAATTTGAAAACTTTGAAAACATCTTTCATTTCCCACTCTTTTTCTCTACTTACCTAGCTATCACTTTAGTTCAGACCTGCTTCATATCTCACCTAGATTTTTACAACAGCCTCCGAATTGCTTTTCTTACTTCATCTCCCCACTGTAGTCTCTTTTCCATTGTGCTTGGTAAATGCTTGTTGATTGATTTAACTCCTATCTGAACATCATTTCCTTACTAGAAGACTTCTAGGTATAGGGAACTTATAACTTATTGAGACATCACATTGCACCTTTGAACTTCTTAGGAAGTTTTTTTTTTCTCACATCAATCTCTAATATCCTTCTCCGTAGGTTCTACTTTTGGTTTCTCTTTCTTCTGAGACCCAACCAAACAAAACCCCACCAATATTCAACTAAATAAATATTAGTTATAAAAACAAAGATAAAAATTTATAGCTTCTGCCCTTGAAGAACTTACAGTCTGATAGGATTTGAGCCTCAGCTTTGTCACAAGCAGACAACTAGATAGCGTCGTGTATAAAGTGCAAGGCCTGGGATCAGCAAGGTTCATCTTATTGAGTTCAAATCTGGCCTCAACACTTACCAGCTGTGTGACCCTAAGCAAGTCACTTAGCTCATTTTCCTCATCTGTAAAATGAGCTGGAGAAGGAAATGGGAAACTACTCCAGTATCTTTGCCAAGAAAACACCAAACAGGGTCATGAAGAGTCAGACATGACTGAAAAATGACTGAATGACATCTGTCACAAACTATGTAGCTCTAGTCAGATATTTAACCTGAGTCCCACTTGACCCACTTTCTAAAGAAGTACAATAATACATGTACTACCAACCTCACAGTGTTGTGAAGAAGGTTCTTTGTAGAATATTAAATGATATGTAAATATCAACTACTGTTAGATTGCAGAATTATTGTAAGTGGTCTTTTCCTCTGCTTTGCTTTTCTTAGAATGTAATGCCTCTGTCAGCTGGATTATTCAAGAGTGAGCATAAAAACCCCATCCCACAGTGCCCTCCACGCCTCCATGTGCAGTTTCTCACACATGTTCTTTGGAGCAGGATGCCAAACCAGTTTCTGAAAGTGGATGTTTCTCGAATCAGTGAACGCCAAGGCTGGCTAGTGCAGTGTGTGGATCCTTTGCAGTTCATGTCCCTTCACATCCCAGAAGAGAACAGGTTGTTTTTGTTTGGTTGTTTTTTTTAACATAAGAGCCTTGGACTTTTTGGGGGGAAATGGTTGTTACAAAAAGCAAAACAAAACAAAATAAAACACAATTAATTACCTTTGACTGGTAAGATACTCTTTTCTTTGAGTCAAAATTGGAATTTGATTTTTCCAATCAAATGCTTAGTGAAAAAATTCAGTTTGTTTAAATTTGGTATAACATACATTTAGTAACTGTGCTGGAGACCCAGAAAATGATTGATGTCATTTTATCTATAATATTTCTGACAGCATATATAAAATATGCAAGTACCCTCTCTGATAGAAGAGAGACACTCTGGGTGAAGATCCAGGATTTAAAATTAAAGATTTGAAGTGGTACATATCTGTTTTCTTTTGCTTGAGCAAATGTAGGAGACAATCTCATTTTCAATAACTTTAGAACTGGGGGTCTCTTTTCGAGGTTTTACATCATAAAACTTTTTTTAAAGTGTTATCACCACATGAGTCCACACTTGTATTAAGTAATTATCTTTGGAGGTTTATATATAATTGGAGCCATGTACATTAATGATGTCCCTTTGTTTTGAGTACTAACACTTCAGCTTTGAAATTCTCATGATTTTGCTTCTTTCAATTTGGGGGTAAGTGTTAATGTCTGTGTATGTGTATTTTAATTATAGTCAAATACTTATGATATGACAGAAGCAGAAATCATAAACGTATCTTCCCACCTCTGGTAAATATAGTCTGTATGATCCTGGACAAATGACTAAACCTCCCAGTACTCTAGGCCCCTCTCTGTGATTACAAATAACAGAGAAGATGCTGACCCCTATTGGGAGAGGAGGTTTCCTCACTTGGGATTTCCCTTTACTATTAAGATCAGTGTCTTTCCCCAACCCCTTTGCCTCTACCTCATATATATTTTGTTTAATAATTCAGTTCATAAAATTGAAGCTTTAATAATGATTGTTTTTATAAGGAATTAAGTTACTTCTTATAGTGCCCAGTGTGATAAAACCCTCGAGGTATTTTTGGATTTCCAAAAGGAACCATGTGGTATTTAGATGAATTCTGCATGAAGAGCAAAGATTCCACTTTAGACATAGTTTGGGCATGTGTAATATGTATGCTATAATAAAAAAGATGCAGATTTGCTTCCATTTGTCTGGCTACCAAAAGGGCTTAGAGTAGACATTGACTAAATTTATACTTTAACTACCTTCAGATGCATTTTAAAAATTCATTTCAACAAACAACAAATTCAAACATTCAACAAATAGGCAAAGTGCCTATTGTGTAAAGAATACTAATCACTAGGAAAAATATGAGGATTGGTTAAGATGTAGACTCTACCCTCTGGAGGTTGAAGTCTAGCAGGGAAGTAGGTATGGCATATGCACAAATAACTCTTAAAATGTCGGTTATAGGGCAGGTAGGTGTCACAGTGAATAGAGCACTGGCCCTGGAGTCAGGAGGACCTGAGTTCAAATCAGGCCTCAGACCTTGACACTTATTAGCTGTGTGACCTTGGGCAAGTCACTTAACCCCAATTGCCTTGCTTCCCCCCCCCCCCAAAATAGCAATATTCAGTGATAGTATATCTGAAGATATGACATTATTTGAACAGTGCCTGGGCTATTTCCTTTTGTAAAAAAAAATGCATCTCTTATAATATGGGTAAATACCCTTTAATATATATTTTTGGAAGTTCTGATTTTCATTGCTTATTAAAATAGTGGTCTCAGCTGTCAATATTGAAAGTATATTAATATCTATATAAATAACTTTATATCTACTATTCCCAAATTTTTTCTGTAATGCAGAATTTAAAAAAAAATTTTTAAGCTTGTTGCTAATACCTCTAACCTTTTGCAGGTCTGTAGATATATTAGAATTGACAGAACAAGAGGAATTGTTAAAGTTTCACTATCATACCCTCCGCTTGTACTCAGCTGTCTGTGCTCTCGGGAACAACAGAGTGGCCCATGCCTTATGCAGCCATGTGGATGAACCCCAGCTTCTCTATGCCATTGAGAACAAGTACATGCCAGGCCTGTTGCGCACAGGCTATTATGACCTGCTGATTGACATTCACCTTAGCTCTTATGCTACCGCCAGGCTGATGATGAACAATGAATTCATTGTCCCCATGACAGATGAGACAAAGAGCATCACCCTTTTCCCTGATGAGAACAAAAAGCATGGCCTCCCAGGGATAGGCCTCAGCACTTCCTTGAGGCCAAGGATGCAGTTTTCATCTCCCAGTTTCGTAAGTGTTAGTAATGAGTACTACCAATATAGCCCTGAGTTCCCACTGGACATCTTAAAATCCAAGACCATACAGATGCTGACTGAAGCAGTTAAAGAGGGCAGCCTCCATGCTCGGGACCCAGTAGGGGGGACTACTGAATTCCTCTTTGTACCTCTCATTAAACTTTTCTATACCCTACTAATCATGGGGATCTTTAATAATGAGGATTTGAAGCACATTTTGCAGCTGATTGAGCCCAGTGTTTTTAAAGAAGCTGCCAATCAGGAGGAAGAGAATGAAGTGCTGGAGAAGGAACTTAACACTGAAGACCCAGTGCTGGAGGGAGGAAGTGAAGAAGAGACCAAAGGAGAAAAGATACCCAAGGAAGGATTGCTTCAAATGAAACTTCCTGAGCCTGTTAAATTGCAGGTAATTTTATGGAATTTAGGAAATTTTTTTTTTCTGTAACTCTCACCATATGATTTAGAATTTTTATTTTAACCCTCTCTTGTAATGGATTGTCAAATTCTGATGTACATTTGAAATCTTGCATGTATGTTTGTGTGCATATGCATGTATGTATGTACATATGTATGTACAGCACCAATTCTGTGCCAGGTACTATGGGAACAAAAACAAAGGTGAAACAGACTGCCCTCAGGTATCTTACTGTCTAGGAAGGAAAAAATGCATATCCATACAGAGCTATAAAAATATACATACAAAATAGATACAAAGTAATTTTGGAAAAAGAGGAATTAGACTAGTAATTGGAGGACTTAGACTTGAAGGAAATTAGGGAACTCTAATAGGTGTGTAGGTTGAGGAGAGAGTAAATCTTTGGTATGGAGGGACAACCAGTGCAAAGGCCCAGATGTAGGCCTTTGCATTGGCTGCCCCACCATGCCTAGATGGGAGATGGAGTATAGAGTATGAGACACAGTAAGAAGGCTGGGTTAGCTGGACTGTAGTATACATGTAGTATACAGGTTTGGCTGGATCATACATGAAGGCAAGTAGTGTGTTTCAGGGCTGGAAAGGTGGATTTGGGCCAGGTTGTGAAGGGATTTAATTGAAAAAAAGATTTTATATTTGATCCTAGAAGTTAAGTTCATATGTTGATCACCCTCATGCAAGATAGTATCGTACCTGAAATAAGGAAGTATTGATGTTAACCTTTAATTCATCAAAAAGGGGAGAGAGAGAAGAACTTTTATCTTCTCTGATGCTCTAAAACTGTCAAGGTTGCTTTGTTACTGTTTTTTTGGGAAAATGCATCAGAAAGATGACAAAACATATTCATAGTTATCTTTTCTTATTAATAATTTCCATTTTTCTTCCTTTAGCTTTGGAAAAATTTATTACTAGATATGTTAGCTAGTTAGAAATATGTAAGGATAAGATATATCTTCCCATTCCCAGAGATACATGACTTTTTTAAATGGTAAATTTGTTTTGCACAAATATGTGCAAAATCATGACTCAAAAGTTGTGTCTTAATATATTATAAGTACCTTCTACAGAGCTCATTATTTTGTTCTATTTCCATCTCCAGAGACAATATGATATTTTTGTTAAAGAGCTTCTTCTATGTATTAATATCACAATTGCTGTTGAATGACACTAAATAGTTTTCTGAGCTTGGACAGCATCAGTCTATGAATAGGCAGATCTCTACCGTATATGGCCTATGGTGTGTGGGTATATAGTTTTATATTATGTATGTGTAACATATATATATATATGTGTGTGTGTGTGTGTATACACATAGATGTATGCACACATATACATATATACACACATACATGTAATTACATACATACATACATATACTTCAGATATATATATATATACACACACACACACACACACACACACACTCTCCTTGGAACAGGTTTAATCTTTATGAGGGAAGAAATTATATGTTATAATCTTTGTCTTTTCAGATGTGTCTTCTACTTCAGTACCTCTGTGATTGTCAGGTACGGCACAGGATAGAAGCCATTGTTGCCTTCTCAGATGATTTTGTAGCTAAGCTTCAAGATAATCAGCGTTTTCGATATAATGAAGTTATGCAAGCCTTAAACATGTCTGCAGCATTAACAGCTAGGAAAACAAAGGAATTTCGATCTCCACCTCAAGAGCAGGTATAATCCAGCCAGCTGAAATGAAAATTCCTTTTATCTACACTCGGTATAGTTAATTCAGATCTATGTCATGAGGAATTAAGCCATACGTTATATACTGTGCTTTGTGCTCTGATATAATGATTCCTTCACATTACTTTTGTCTTTGGGGTAACAGTCTTGTGTTCATGCAACGGTTGCCTTTTTGAACCTTTACTTGTTATGATCACAAATTACTTTAAAGTGTTTCTTTAATCTTGCAGAAACATTTTGTGCACAACTTTGCAGCAGGAGTCAATGAAGATTAGTTCATTCTGTTGGTATTGTCATGGAAACTAAGAGGAGACACAGTGAAACAAATCATATTTGGTTATGTTGTTGAGTTGTTTTAGTTGTGTTCAACTCTTCATGACCCCATTTGGGATTTTCTTGGCAGATACTGGAGTGGTTTGCCATTTTTTTCTCTAGCTCATTTTACAGATGAGGAAACTGAGGGAAACAGGGTTAAGTTACTTGTTCAGGGTCACACAGATAGTAAATGTCTGAGGAGGATTTGAACTCAGCAAGTTGAGCATTCCTGATTCCCAGCCTAGTGCTCTACCCCACTGTTACCTAGCTGCACCTTGATTATATTACTGAGGTTAAATATTCTAAAAGTTCAATTGACTTTAACAGATTGGAATTAGGGAAAAAGAAAGCTAATGCCATATGAGCCCTCTTCAGTATTATGAAGCTTTGAAATAATTTGAGCCTGTGTGATCTTTTTCACTAGTTGGCATTCCTTTGAGAATAAAATTGTATATGCAACAGATTTTGAATACTCTTAATCCTTTACCAGGTCAAAAGATATTTTCTCATTTTTGTTTTGAAGTTTCTTTCCTCATACCTATTCTAAAATATCTTAGGAGATTGTTCTCTTCACATTTTGTTCTTTTATCTTCCTTTCTGTCAGATCAATATGCTCCTGAATTTTAAGGATGAGAAAAATGAATGTCCATGTCCAGAAGACATTAGGGACCAACTCTTAGACTTCCATGAAGATTTGATGACACACTGTGGTAATGTTGTTTTCTTTCTTCGTTCCACTGTACCTAACACATATTTGGCACTTAATTGCTTGTTGAATGAATAAACATTGTTGAAAGTGGGATGAGATTTTCTAATATGGTTTAAGAGAGGGATAGACTATACAACTTTTCACAGTTACTTAAAATTTTTTGGTTCTGTTAGGGAAAAAAAGCAGCTAGATTAATTGCCGTACATTCTTTTTTCTTAAGTAATAGACGTGTACAGGTACAGAGATTTCTATTTTATTTGAATGATGTTCACTCAGATCTGGGTGGAGACATACTATTGTATCATTTGATTTAACATATGAAATCTTTTGGGGGCTCAGAAATATCTCCCGGAAGACTGGAAACCAAGTTCAAACAATCCAAGATCCATGTTATTCTGGTGGTATTTAAATCCCAAAGTAATTATCTGGACAAGACATATGATAAAATGAGAAGAGTATCATTTCATAAATAAGGCATGGATTCACTGAGTCATAGATTCTTATTTAAAGAGACCTTAAGGGTTATCTAGTCTAATCTACCACTTATGCTACCTCTGACCAATGGTCACCCAATGTTTTATTTCTCATTGCTTTCAACAGGAAGAGCTTAATATCCCCTAAGCAAGAATTACATTTAATTTTGAACATATTTAACTATAAGAGAATAGTTTCTGATACTGAGCTCAAATATGCTTCTCTCTGACTGCCGTTTTTTGGTCCAGAGAAGAAGATTAATCATGTTTATAAATTAATGTACTTTGTATATTTTAAAACAACCCTTGTATCCTTTTTTCTAGACTAAGTATCCCCTTCTCTTTCAGTTATTCATTATTCAAGTCACTCAGAATATGCTATAGTTAAATTACTGCTTCTTTTTCAGGGTTATGGTTCACTTTACTATGAGGATTGTGCTGAATTTTTTGTTTAAAGTTTTTGGAAGTGATTGAAAAAAGCCAAACCCATTACTAGTAGCATCACTTTACGTAAAGCTGGTTTGAAATTTAATAAATTTTCAAATTTTTTACAATTCTAATGATATGTACAATTTAGTGAGGAAGATAAGAATATTTTTCTTTCAATTACTATTTTTAATTGGGAAGACTATAATAGCTTAACTTGCAAGATAATTCACTCAGATTTTTTGCTTTTTTCTTTATACATAATGTAATATTTTCAAGGGTCATTATTTTAATTCACCATTTTTTGCTTTAAAATTTTGAATTTTGTTGTAAAATTATACTGCAATTTTCCCTAAACAGTTTTTAGAAACTCAGTAAAATACACTGACCATCAAGATTGTTAGAAGTAATCCCAAAGTATAGATAGCTGACATCATAATTGTATTTCATCTACATTTGAGATTTATTACTGGAACTTGTTTCGTAAATCTTTCTTTTCATGAAGAAAATGTTGAATATTCACACTTTACTCTCATCTCTTTTCTCAGTGTTACACAATTCTCTCTCATGAGATTCAGAACAACATTTTTTGCCCAGACCCGTGGTGTTATTAGGTTGGGGAATTCTTTATATGGAAACTCCATTAATAAGGATTGGTAACTTATTAATAGTGGAAAAGTTAAGAAATAGATAGATGGCATTGATTTTGTATGTGTAAGACAGACTTGCTGCCTACTATTTGCTATACATTGTTGTATGTGTATGCATTCAACAATTCATTCTAGCCCATTAATACTCCTTTGTGTTCTGTTTTCCACTCCTGCTGCTGCATGAGCTTCAGGAGTTCTACAGATGCTGATATGAACCTGTGTGGGATACAGGAAGACTTATTATTCCTATTTTTAAAGTTACACTAAGGGAGATGTGTTTCTATGATATCAAGTTAAAACTTGAAATTAGTTTTTCCCTGAAAGGTTGCTATAAACTGTGGTTAGATTTTATAGTGCTCTTAATGCTATAGCTGAGCCTTATTATGAAAAAAAAAATAGGTTTTAATGGGCTATCCCAGAAACTGTTTGTAATGTTATTTCTACCAGAATATATATTCTAAATTTTAAACAGCTTGTTTTGAAATGAATTTCTGTAAAACCTTCTTCAGCATATTGAAAATAGCATTTCATTCTATTTGTGTCCGTGTGTCCATAAACCTTTTAGAAATGGGTCACAAAATAGCTGACCATTATTCTTAGTTGCTAGAGGTGAAATGGAGGGCAGGAGCTAAGGAGTATTGAGAGGACCCTCTTCTAAAACATCTGCCATATACATTTTAAAGATTCATTACCTAGTTCTTCTTTTAAAATTGTACCCCAGATTTTTAAGACTATCATTCATGGATTCTTTATTGTGAATTACCTAAATTGAATAATCAGACTGCTTTCTTGCTAACACCTAACTGAATTCAACTAATTACTGAAAGGCAAAATGTTGATGGGAGGGATAATTTTGAAAATTGGAGGGGAATAGACAAAATTGGAGCCTTGAGGATCCAGAATGTTCTAGGCCCTTTGTAGGTAAGGGTGAAATAGCTGCCAGGATGTGGGGAAGGGGTCCAGAGTCTGGGTTCGCAGAGAATCATTAAACATGGCACTAATAACACCAGTTCATATGGCTGAGGAACATCCTAGAATAATGGTAGGATTGTCTGCCTGATTCATATTGTCTGCTGTAACTCTGAGCTCACAGGTGATTTTCATAGCAATAATGATAATAATTGACCTTTATGTAGCAACTTAAAGTTTTTTAACTGCTTTATGTATACTTCCTCTTTTGATAACAAGAAAAGCATAGTCATAAGGGAATCAAAAACCTGCAGGTGAATATTATACCCTAAAGAGGCAAAGATGTGCCTGGTAGTCTGATTTTACAGTGGGAAGGTACCATAGGTGAATATTCTCTGCATTAAAGTTTTAATCATAACCTGGGTCATGAGTGTGTTCCATGCTGATAAAAATCACTTTCACCTAAAATAGATAGCAAGGTCTGCAGCCAATTTCTGTTTGCAAAAGATGCCTTATTTCTTCTGCCTTTTATATTTTAGGAATTGAGCTGGATGAAGATGGAGCTCTGGATGGAAATAGTGATTTAACAATTAGAGGACGACTGCTTTACTTGGTAGAAAAAGTGACATACCTAAAGAAGAAACAAACAGAGAAACCAGTTGAAAATAACAGTAAGAAGCCCTGTAAGCAGTATTAAATAACAGTGCTTAGAAAATAAATGATATAACTATTTTTTAAAAAATGTAATTTCAATTCCTCTCAAGAACTAACCTTCAGAATTCAGTTAACTCCTAATAGAGCAGACTCTGAAGGTCAGCCAAGACTGACCTTAAGCATGAGGTGATTGTAAAATAGCCTTCCTAAAATCAGTCTGGATGTTAATTTTGTTTTATCTTTTCCTTCTGCATATCTTTAACTTGTAACAATGTAGTAAAATAGATTGCAGACTTTTAAGACCTAGTGTTAATTTTGTCAGTGAATTGGGCTGCAAAAATAATGTACAATGAAATATAGACATTGTTCTTAAAAATTTTAATATTTTGAAAGTCTCATATACCATGATTGATTTAATTTAAAACAAATGATAAAGTTTGTAGTTTCATGATATGCTTTTTTATAGCATATATTTCACTTTAAAAATAGAATGTGTGATTATAGTAAGATAGAGAAACAAGGAAAAATGAATCTCTTGCTTTTCCTCTCTCTTGGGCACCAGGAGCTTCTAGTGACCCAAATTAATCAGATTAGACATTAATCAGATTAATCAGAGATAAGAACTCTTTGATATTGGCTTTAATACCACTAAAAGACTTCCATCTTCTTACTAAAACAATGAAAATTGCCGACTTCTTTTAGTGGCTTAAGCATATTCCTAAATAATATAGGAGTCTTTAGTGCTACTTAAAATATGCAGAGATGATATTTGGCAATTTCCTACAGCCACTTGTGCTCCGTTGAGTCATTTGAGGTTCAGTTAATTTGTTGTAAAAGCTGTCGAGCTTATCTATTTAAAGAATGTTACTATATCACATCAAAGAAAAAATACTTTGAAAAAGCTGTAAGTAAGAATATTTTTCACTCACAGTTAAGATTTCCTGGTAGAAGGGATCAGTATTCACCTCTTTGTTGTTTAGGGAAAAAAAAAAAAGAATTGTAGAACAGGCAAAGGATATATGTAAGTGGAAACTCTAGAGAGACAAGAGGCATCCTATATTTTTTGCCAGTTTGTAGAACTAAGATAAATGACAGAACAAGGCTGCTGGGCAGTTGCTAAAATAAGTGGGAAATGGCAGCCAAGAATAGTATTTTGCTTTTGCTGAAGCATATTTTTCCTTTAACAGCCATTAGTTAGAGAAATGAAACTCAATACCAACAAGGAAAGGATTTAAGCATATGACAATTGAAATTCAGATTCTAGCAGTAGTCATTAAATTTTAGCTATCCAACTGAAAAACAGCAGAGCTTCAAACTTCATTGTTGCTTTTTAAGAACTGTATATTTAAGCTAAGAGAACCCCAGCTTTTATTAGATGGCAAAAACTGAGGAAAAGTTGAGGAATAACAAAATGAGCTAGGTACCTTCTTTACCTAGATAATATTTTTCTTTTGCATTCTTGCTTTAGATAAGATTGTTTCTTGTTTCTTTACATGAATGATATAGTTCTTTGTTTATAATATAGTTTTTTTCCCCTAGCAAAAATATACTATATAGGGTGTTCCAAAAGTCTTAATTTAATTTTAAGCCATTAGTAAGTCAATAAATGTGTAGTAAGCATCTTCTGTATGCCAGGCAGTGTGTTAAGTGCTGGAAATACAAAAATAACTAAATAAAGTCCCTAACAGAAGAAACTCACAGTATAATGGGGGGAGACAGCAAATGAAAGGAAATTGTAAAGGGATGGAGGGCAGAGGGAAGGTACCTGGTGCACAGAGTTATAATAGTAAACTCCCATAAGAATTTAACTGTGCAGGAAATAAAGGGATGGTTGGCTTGTGCAACCTTCTTAAATGGATATTCTGGGAGACTTATTCAGATTTTTCTGTTGCTCAGATACAAAAATGCTACTCTGTCCTACATTTTCATCAGAAGAGTCAAAGCAGTTCAAATACTGATAATATCTATTTGCCATAGGTACCCAGTCTGTGGTATACCAGCAATTAATATTTCAGAGAGCTATTAATGATAGAGAGTTGGTGAAAAGGGGCAGGGTAAACACTGGTATAGATGGCAAATCACATAAAATTATTTTCTCAATGGTAATTCCTCATATGATATTTGTGTGTGAATTAGCTAGTATTAATAACTACCTACTGGCACTCTATTAAACACTAGATACAAAGAAAAGCAAAAGGCTATCCCTATTCTGATGAAACTTACGGCCTATTGGGAGTAGAGGGAGATAGCATGTAAGAAACTATGTACAAAAAAGATATATCTAAGATAAATTATAAATAATCAATAGATGGAAGGAATTGGCATTTAAGGAGGATCAAGAACGGCTTCTTGCAGAAAATGGTACTCCAACTGAGACCTGAAGGATGCCAGGGAAGGTAGGAGGCAGAGATGAGAATGAAGAACTTTCCAGGCTTGGGTGGACAGCTAATGAAAATGTTCAGTTAGGAAACAATATACTGAGAGGAACAGCATGGAGGCCAGTGTCCCTGGGTCAAAGTATTTGAGGTAAAGAGGTGCTGGGAACTATATGGTTGTAGTAGCAATTTAGATTTGAAGATCCTTCCCACCCCTTAATAGGCCATGTAACCTGCTTACATCACAGGAAGCCCAAGTCACATGTGGTGGTAGGAGCCTCCTGACAGGAAAGGGAAGTTGTGTCACAGGAAATGGAGAGAGAGAGAGAGAAAGAGAGAGGGAGAAAGAGAGAGTGAGCAAGCTGTTATGGCTGCTAATGGCTGCTGTCCTGATAGAGCTGAACAGGCTGACTTAGCTGTTCTGTGAGTTAGTTTTGGGGAGGTCCCCAGCAGGGAGTCAGAGAGTTTTTGGGATGGCGAGGCTTCAGGTTGTGATATTATGTGTGGAATCTTTTACTGCTCTGATAGATTGGATAAATGGCTTGTGGGATATGGTTCTCAGCTGTCTGAATAAATGGTTTCCTTCTTCTACCTTCTATGTGGAGAGTCTCGTATACTTTGTGATACAGAACCACATAGTTATGTTGACAATTGTCATCATAATTATCATTATACAATGGTATAAAAAGGCTGGAAAGATATGTTTAGGGGGGCAGATTATAAAGGGCTTTGCATGCCAACAGAGGATTTTATAGCTTATCCTACAGGTGATAGGGAGCCACTGGAGTTTATTGAATGGGGAATGAGTGAGTGAGTGTGTGTGTGTGTGTGTGTGTGTGTGTGTGTATGGGTGGGACATGGTCAGGCTTGCACTTTAGGAAGAACATTTTAACGGCAGACTGGAAGATGGCATTAAATGAGAAGAGGCTTGAGGTAAAGAGATCACCTAACAGGCTGTTGCAGTAGCCCAGGTGTGAGGTGATGAGGATCTGTACTAGGAAGGGTACAGTGTCATACAAAAGAAGGGAGCATATGAGAAAAGTGTTATGAGGGACTCAGAACCGATTAGATATGATAGAGATGGTGGTGAGAGTACCGAGTTGAGAATGCTATCTAGGTTGAGAGCCTAGGTGACTGAGAAGATGGTGGTACCCTTGACAGTAAATGGAAAGTTAGGAAGAGAGGAGGGTTTGATATAAAAGTTAAATGAGTTCAGTTTTAGACATGTTGATCTTGACTTGTCAACGAAACATCCAGTTTAAGATGTCCAGTGAGCAATTGGAGATATGATACTGGAGGATAGGAGAGAGGTTAGGGTTGGACAAATCAGAGAATTATATGCATAAAAATGGTAACTGAGTCTGTGGGAGATGCTGAAGTCACTAAATGAAATAGTAAAGAGAGAGAAGAGAAAAGGGGCCAGGACAGAGAAATGGGGGACATTCGTGTTTAATGGGTGTGATTTGGAAGAAGATCCAGCAAAGGAGAATGAGAAGAATCTGTTGGACAAGTAGGAGGAAAACTAGGAAAGGGCAGTATCACTGCAACCTAGAGAGAAGAATGCATAAAGAAGAGGATAATCTAAGGCTACAGAGTAATCAAGAAGTATGAGGGCTGAGAAAAGGCCATTAGATTTTTATTCACATACACAATATATATATATATATATATATACATATATATATATATATATGTATATATATATATGTATATATATATATGTATATATATATATGTATATATATATACACACACATATATATATAAACACATTTATACATATATATTTATATCTTTTATATATATGTGTATACATATACATATATACACATACCCATATATGTGTATTGTTGTTGTTCGGTCATGTCCTACTCTTCCATGACCCTATTTGCGGTTTCTTGGCAAAGATACTGGAATAGTTTGCAATTTCCTTTTCCAGCTCATTTAACATATGAGGAAACTGAGGCAAATAGGGTTAAGTGACTTTCCCAAGGTCATACAACTAGTTAAATGTCTGAGACTGAATTTGAACTTGGGTCCTCCTGACTCTAGGCCCAGCACTCTCTCCACCACACCACTTAGCTACACACACACACACACACACACACACACACACACGCACACACCCACACATGTAATATGTGTATGTACCTTTCATCTCATTACACATTATAACAATTTATTTTATTTGTGCAGTTATACTGTGTTCTGTTTCCCACTTGCCACTTCCTGTCATTTTTCATATAATGTTATGCATCTAAGTATCAATTTAGAAGATCCAAATTGTTCAAAATTTAATGATTTCTATGAATGAATTGAAAAGCATTTATTAAGTGCTTATTGTATTTACTGCGTTCTAGGCACTTTAAAAACTGCTGAGCATACAAATATAAAAGTGAGTCACAGGAAATATTATCCTGACAGCAGATTTATAATATAATATTTACTATATTCTTAAATACCTCTACTTAAGTGCTTATATACCTTAGTAGACAATTTCCTTAGCTTCTGTGACATCACCTCCTTCAAAAACAGTGGTTGCCTATTTGGCTTGCCCTAGGTATTGAAACTCTTAGAATTTAGATAGACTAAAACTCAAACAACTGAAACACAGTCTGTTTCCAGGGCTGTGCTTGAAGACTTTATAGGACCTGCCAGGATTTATGCTTCAGTGGTATAGCCTTTAAGAAGCCAGGGTCACCATGTCAAAATGAGGAATTGGAGTAGGACTTAATAATAGGTGTGTATATGTAAGTATTAATATAATTGCTAAATAAGAACATTCCCAAAGAAACAAAAAATTTTGATTCTTTGATAATAATTATACATCTGACATTTGTAACATTCATTACAGACTTAGTAGGATGAAGATAAGTAGAACAAAGCAAGAAGAAACTTTGAGGGAATATGAAGTTTCTTTCTAGAGATAATACATTTTTATACCTTTGAATTAGCAAACACAAATGTAAGCACTACAATTCTGGAACTGTTTCAAATACTTAAATTATGACTGTGCCTCTGCTAAGATGGAGTATAAATTTTCCCCTTGGAATGATCATCACTGTTATTAATAAATGTGTTTTGAATATAGAATATATGTGTAGCAAGTCAATAATAGCAGGTTCCATTGTGTTCCTATAATGCATGCAGCAAAAGGAGGATAAACTGTATGTGGATAATTTTTTAAAAGATGTCAAAAGTTGCAAGATTTTTACTACATGTTATTATTACATGTCTAAATATGTATTATTCATAGTTTCTGTTATATGGAACTGAGAGCATTTTTATTAATATTTCTAAAATAAAGTTTTTTGAAGATATATTTATGTTCACCATGTTATCTATTTATAAGACTTCCTCTTAGTAATTATTTTCTATGCATAATATTCTTAGTCATTTCATACTAAAATAAGACCAGGCAGTATATAGGGATATAGGAATGAATTAATCTTTTTCTCTCTTTCTCTCTTTTTTCTTGTTTTATTTTCCTAGCCACCCTTCAGCAGTTGATCTCTGAAACAATGGTCCGATGGGCTCAGGAGTCTGTCATTGAAGACCCTGAGTTGGTGAGGGCCATGTTTGTATTACTACATCGCCAATATGATGGCATTGGTGGTTTGGTTCGGGCGTTACCAAAGACTTATACCATAAATGGAGTCTCAGTGGAAGATACCATCAACTTGCTGGCATCCCTCGGACAAATTCGTTCTCTACTAAGTGTCAGGATGGGCAAAGAAGAAGAGAAGCTTATGATCCGTGGATTAGGGTAAATTGACTGACTTCTGTATAACACTTTTCCCCCTATCGATTTCTTCTTTCTTATTATATTCCAGTAGCAAATGGTATCCATTAATTTCAACTTTTCAAAGTCACCATTTGAGCATTTGGTTTTTTGCTGTTTCTAAAATGCAATGCTTTGGGGCAGCTAGGTGGCGCAGTGAGTAGAGCACCGGCCCTGGAGTCAGGAGAACCTGAGTTCAAATCCGGCCTCAGACACTTGACACATGTACTATCTGTGTGACCTTGGGCAAGTCACTTAACCCCGATTGCCCCGCCAAAAAAAAGCAAAAAAAAAAAAATGCAATGCTTTATTAGTTTTTAAATCTTTAAAAAGTACCAACATGGAAATTATTTAGTAGATAAATGTTAATTGTTTTGTAATTGCTGTCCAGAAGAGAGGAGCCAGGATGATGAAGGGCCTTGAATTCATGCTATATGTATGATGGCTGATTGGAAGAAACAAGAATGTTTAATCTATAGAAAAAGGGGGTTCAGTTAGACTTATGAGGTTAATAATAGACATGTCTTCAAGAATTTGATGAGCTGTAACTTTTTTATGTAAATTGTGCTTTGGTTTCTGTTTTAATTTTTAATGGAACAGTGGTAGCACAATATAACCATTCATTTAGAGGGCACTTGCTATTAAATATTGAGAAATGAACAGAACCTTTTTAGCCAGTGACATTAGCTTAACAAACTTAAAACAGGACAGTTAGCAGGAGATTTCCTATTGTTCCACAAGGACCAAGACTACGGAGCTCCATACAGAATCTTTTTATGTCTCTCTTGAGTTTTGTATTTGGAGATCAAATTTTCCATTGAGCTCTGGCCTTTTCATGAGGAAGGTCTGGAATTCCCTTATTTCATTGAATATCCATCTACTTGCCTGGAAAATTATGCTCAATTTTGCTGGGTAGTTGATCCTTGGTTGTAGTCCAAGCTCCTTTGCCTTTCACAATATTGTATTTCAATTTCTCCTGTCATTTAATGTAGAAGCTGAAAGATCCTGCGTGATCCTGACTGTAGTTCCGTGATATTTGAATTGTTTCTTTCTGGCTGCTTGCAATATTTTCTCCTTGACCTGTTAGTTCTGGAATTTGGCTATAATATTTCTTGGAGTTTTCAATTTGGGATCTTTTTCAGGGGGTGATCAATGGATTCTTTCCATGACAATTTTGCTCTCTGGTTCTAGGACCTCCAGGCAATTTTCTTTAAGGATTTCATGGAAGATATTGTCCAGGCTCTTTTTTTCATCATAGCTTTCGGGTAGACCAATAATTCTTAGATTGTCTCTCCTGGATCTATTTTCCAGGTCAGTTGTTTTTCCAATCAGATATTTCACGTTTTCTTCTATTTTTTCATTCTTTAGATTTTGTTTAACTGATTCTTGATGCCTCATAGAGTCATTAGCTTCTACTTGCCCAATTCTAATTTTTAATGTTTTGTTTTCTTCCTTTATCTTCTCTATCTCCTTTTCCATTTGGGTATTTTACTTTTCAATGAGACATTTTCTCCATTTATATTCTGATTTTCCTTAACCAATTCTCCGATTTTACCTTTTAAAGATTTGTTTTCCTCATTGAATTTTTTTTTCCATTTTTTCTTTTACCTCCCTAATTTGGTTTTTAAAGTCCTCCTTGAGTTCTTTCAGGAATACTTTTTTGTCTGGAGACCAGTTCACTTTCCCTTTTGAGGTTTCAGATGTGGGTGTAGTGTCCATGCTGTCCTCTTCTGAATTGGTATTTTGATCTTCCCTTTCTCCATAATAGAATCAGTTGTTTTTGAAAGCTTCTTACTATTCTTTTTCATGGTGTTTTTTTTTCCTCCTGGTTTCTGAAGTGGATCTCTGCTTCTGCGGCTCAGGGGGCTCTGTCTCAAGTTTCTCGTGTTGGGATCTAGCTTTAGGTACTATGGCCTCTGGTTTTGTGAGGTGTGAGAGAGGGGTGGTCTGGCTGCTGGGAGTCTCCTCTTCCCCAGGACTGTTCTACAGCATGGGTGGTCTTAGCTCTTGTCTGTGTTGGTGTTTGCCACTCCCCCTGTCTGTGCAAAGCCAAGTCTGGGGTCCTGGCATTAATGTTAATTAGCTCCACCCCCTGGGGCTCTGTTACTCTTGTTCTGCTGAGGTGAGGGCTGCTGGGACACCCCTCTTCCTGCATTAGTCTCCTTCTGCCACCACAGGAAGGGCCTTCTCCCCCACTTCTCTCACTACTGAAGCCCTGCTTCTGGCTTCTCTGTTTCTCCTGAGGAATTTTTCTCTGGGTTTATTCAAGGGAGGGATAAGAGCCATTTTACCTGCACATCATGGCTCCTGGAAGTTTCAAACCTTTAGACTGTGGGGTGGAGGCCTCCAGACTAGCTGCTCCTGCGGTTGCAGGCTCTGCGCTCTGACAGACTCGGTCCTGGGCTGAGAGGCCTGGGGCTTGATAGCGGCCATAGCAGGTAGTTCCACCCTGGGCCTGTTCCAGCTCCGTTGTTTTGCTCCCCCAGCACTCTCCCAGACCCACATGCTGGCTGGATTTCCTCTGCTATTGGTTTGGTCTGGTGCCACGTGCCTGGTGCTCCTACCCTTCTCAGTCTACTAGTGGCTTCTAACTCTCGCAAATCTGCTCAGATTCACTTTTTTAGATGTATGTGACAGAATTCGTGAGAGAGCTCTGGTAGTTCCTTCCTTTCACAGCACCTTCTTGGTTCCACCCCTGATGAGTTGTAACTTAAAAGAGAGATTTGACTTCTTGTAGTCAGCCCCAAAGAGTGAAATTAGGAGCATTGACTGCAAAAAAGGTAAATTTAGTTCAATTAATCAATCAACAAAAATTGATTCAGCAACTCTATGTTTCAGGCACTGTCCTAGGCTTTGAGATTGCAAATATAAAAGTGAAGGCAATTCCTGCCCCCAAAGAATTTAAATTCTACTGGGGATATACAAAATGATTGCAATTAAGCCAATATTGGGTATAAACAGAATAAAAACAGTCATTTGGCAGGGTGTACTAACAATGACAAGAGTCGGATAGGTCTTTTGAAAGACCTGGGACATGTTGAACTAAATAGATTCTAATATATCTTCTACCTCTGAAATTCTGTGATTTGGATTACTGAATGTTAGCATGGTAATTCTATTCACAGCAGATTTTAGAAACAAAGACTAATTGAACAATATGAGCATTTGTGGAGGATGGGGTTATATATGCACGTAAGACTAAAGCCAAGAATTGTGAACTTTGACATTTAATACTATTTTGTATTTGGTTGTACTTTTTTTGACTCTGGGCAGCTAGATTTCACAGTGGATAGAGCTCCAGGCTTGAGTCAGGAAGACTCATCTTTGTGAGATCAAATCTGATCTCAGATACCTACTAGCTGTGTAACTCTGATCCAAGTCCCTTAACCCTGTTTGCCTCAGTTTCCTCATCTGAATCTCAAATGGGTCTCAAAGAGTCAGACATGACTGATATTCCAAAAGGGAATTCCCACTGAATGGGAGTTTGGGCTGGATGACCTCTTAAGTAACTTTCAATTCAATAATTTTATGATTTTGTGATAATTTTTTAAAACATTTTGTACCTGTCATCAAGCTTTAAGAACCTTATTTCTATGGCACACACACACCCACACACACACATCTGTATATAATATAGGCATATATACATGTATAGGAAAATAACTATGTTAAGGAACATTGAGTATGATATCAATAACAATTGATGACTTTTTATTTTTAGCACCAAGGTTGCATACTTATTGTCCATTTAGCATCTTTAGAAGAGATTGTATTTGTAAGTTTCCTTTGATATAAATTAAAAATATACAACTTAAATATTAAAGGTCATAGAACAAAAAATTAGAAGAGAACTTTCCCAGTGACTAAGGAATGAGGGGACAAATTCAAGCAGAAAAGTTAAAATAGCTAATTTGGATTACATGAAAATGAAAAGTTATTACATGTATAAAACCAAAGCAATTAGAATATGAAAGGAAGCTGTTGCCTTAGAAAAAATCCCTATTTGAAATATCTCTGAAAAGTTTGGTTACATATGTATGTACATACACATATGAGATATATGAGATGTGAAATTTTAAATTATAGCTATATGTATATATAATAACAGATAGCAAATTTTAAAAAAAGAACAAAAATCCTTAAAATTATTTTTAAAAAACTGGACACGTTAGTTACAGTGGTATGTGAATTCTGTTATAAGTGGGCCCAACTCAAGCTCCTACCTGTTAGTTAAGGTTTATTGTTGGAATGAAATGAGGTACTCATTCAATTCTTAATAAAAGGAAATTTACTTAGCCATATCATAGAAAGGATATTCAGTAAGGACACTCCATCTCGACTTAGACAAATATCTTTGCTGCAATATGGATATTCTTCTGGTCAGCAGGTCATAGCACTTTAAACATAGTAGGTTCTTAATAAATGTTTATTGAACATTGGCAGTTGTGGTTCCACAGTGGTCTTGGGCCTTTTTATGCTCTTAGGTGACCAAGAAGCCACATCAATAGAATCAGAAGCTGTCAGGAAGCTGCTTAGGCCTCAGCTCCCAGAATCAATCAAGGCCTTGGGATAGCTTTGTCACCTCTCGGGGGAAAAAAAAAACAAACAGCTTTATTTTCATGGGATAAAGGTACCCTTAGAATGTTGCTCTTATCATTCCATCCCTTGTTACAGAGATTAACAATTAAAAAGAAAAGACAATTTAGCAAAACTAATCAACATATTGACTGCATCTGACAGGATAGCCAATGTACCATACTCATCTTGTCCCACTGTTTAAGGAAGGGCGGTATATTTTCTTTTTTTTCTCAAGATTTTATTTTCTTTTTTGGAATTTATTTATTTTATTTTAGTATTTTATTTTTCCCCAGTTACATGTGAAAATAGTTTTTAACATTCATTTTTAAAACTTGGAGTTCAAAATCCTCTTCCTTCCTCCCTCCCCACCTTCCCTTTGTTGAGAAGGCAAGTAATTCGATAAAAGTTATACATGTGTAATCATGCAAAGCATATCCACAATTGTCACATTGTGAAAGAAAACAAAGACTATAAAAAACCTCAAGAAAAATAAAGAAAGTTAAAAAAAATATGCTTCAATCTGTTTTCAGACACCTTCAATTCTTTCTCTGGGGATGGATAGTATTTTTCTTCCCAAGTCCTTCGGAGTTGTCTTGGATCATTGTATTGCTGAGAATAGCCAAGTCATTCACAGCTGTTCATCTCACAATGTTGCTGTTACTTTGTACACAGTACATTTCACTTTGCATTAGCCTATGCAAGTCTTTCCAGGCATTTCTGAGAGTGTCCTGTTCATCATTTCTTATAGTACAATAGTATTCTATCACAATCACATACCACAACTTGTTCAGCCATTCTCAAATTGATGGGCATTCTCTCAATTTCTAATTCTTTACTTCCAGAAAAGAGCCACTATAAATATTTTTGTACATATCAGCCCTTTTCTTTTTTGTTTTTTATTTCTTTTGGAATACTAACCTAGTAGTATTATTTCTAGGTCAAAGTGTATGCATGGTTTTATAGCCCTTTGGGCATTGTTCCAAGTTGTTCTACAGAATGATTGAGTCAGTTCACAACTCCACCAAGAGTTCATTAATGTCTCATTTTTCCCACATCCCCTCCAACATTTGTGATTCACCTTTTCTGTCCTATTAGTGAATCTAATAGGTATGTGAATTGTTTTAATTTGCATTTCTCCACTCAATAGTGAGAGTATTTTTTCATATGGCTATAGATAGCTTTGATTACTACATCTGAAAACTGATCATATCTTTTGATCATTTTTCAATTGGGAAATGGTTCTTTTAATAAATTTGACTCAGTTCTCTGTCTATATGTTTCAGAAATGAGGACCTTATCAGAGAAACTTGCTTTAAAATTTTTTTTACAGTTACTATTGCCAACTATATTTCCCTCCATCCTACCCCCTCATTTATTCTATTCTTTCTCCTTTTACCCTGTCCCTCCTCATAAGTGTTTTGCTTGTGACTACCCCCTCTCCCAATCTGCCTTCCTTCTATCACACACACCCCCACCTTCTCTTATCCCCTTTCCCTCCTTTCTTGTAGGGTAAGATAGATTTCTATACCCAATGGAATGTGTATGTTACTCCCTCTTTGAGCCAGTTCTGATGAGAGTAAGGTTTACTCACTCCCCCTCACGTTCCCCCTCTTCTCCTCCACTATAAAAGCTTTTTCTTGCCTCTTTTGTATGAGATAATTTACCCTATTCTATCTCTCTCTTTCTCTTTCTCCTAGTACATTCCTCTCTCACCCCTTAATTTTGTTAGATACTATTCCTTCATATTCAACTCACACCTGTGTCCTCTGTCTTTATAAACTCCTTCTAACTACCCTAATAATGAGAAAGGTCTTATGAGTTACAAATATCATTTTACGATGTAGGAATATAAATAGTTTAACCTTATTAAGTCCCTTATGATTTCCCTTTCCTGTTTACCTTTTTATGCTTATCTTGAGTCAAATTTTCTATTCAGCTCTGTTCTTTTCATCAAGAATGCTTGAAAGTCCTCTCATTGAATAGCCATTTTTTTGTCCTGCAGAATTATGCTCAGTTTTGCTGGGTAGGTGATTCTTGGTTGTAATCCTAGCTCCCTTGCCCTCTAGAATATCATATTTCAAGCCCCCCAGTCCTTTCATGTAGAATCTGCTAAATCTTGTGTTATCCTGACTGGCTCCACCATACTTGAATTGTTTCTTTCTGGATACTTGCAGTATTTTCTCCTTGACCTGGGAACTCTGGAATTTGCCAATAATATTCCTGAGGGTTTTCATTTTGAGATCTCTTTTAGGAGGTGATTGGTGGATTCTTTCCATTTCTATTTTACCTCTGGTTCTAGAATATCGGGACAGTTTTCCCTGATAAGCTCTTGAAAGATGATGTCTAGGCCCTTTTATTTGATCATGGCTTTCAGGGAGTCCAATAATTTTTAAATTATCTCTCCTGAATCTATTTTCCAGGTCAGTTATTTTTCCATATTTCATATTGTCTTCTAGTTTTTCATTCTTTTGGTTTTGTTTTGTTGTTTCTTGATTTCTATAAAATGATTAGCTTCCATTGGCTCCATTCTAATTTGTAAGGAATTATTTTCTTTGGTGAGCTTTTGGACTTCCTTTTCCATTTGAACAATTCTGCTTTTGAAGGCATTCTTCTCCTCAGTGGCTTTTTGGACCTCTTTTACCATTTTGCCTAGCCTGTTTTTTAAGGTGTTATTTTCTTCAGTATTTGTTAGGTCTCCTTTAGCAAGCTGTTGACTCATTTTTCATGATTTTCTTTCATCACTTTTATTTCTCTTCCCATTTTTTTCCTCTATCTCTTTTACTTGATTTTCAAAATCCTTTTTGAGCTCTTCCATGGCTTGAGACCAATTCATTTTCATGGAGGCTTTGGATGTAGGAGCTTTGACTTTGTTACCTTCTTCTGAGTATGTGTTTTGATCTTGCTTGTCATCATAGTAACTTTCTATAGTCAGAATTTTTTCCCATTATTTGCTCATTTTCCTAGCTTATTACTTGACTTTTTAATTCTTTGTTAAAGTAGGGCTCTGCTTCCAGGGTAGAAGGTGCATTGTCTCAAGCTTCAGGGGTTTTGTGCAGCTGTTTTCAGAGGTACTTCTATGACCTGTAAGTTTTCAGTTCTTCCAAAGTGGTATGGTCTAAGGAGAGGTGTTTATTACTCTCCTGGTCTGTGCTCTGGTCTGTGAGTGAGCACAAGCACTCTTTTTCTGCCCTGGAACTGTGTGGAGGGTACCCCTCCACTATCACTGAAAGCTCTGCTATGCTAGTGTACCTCCTTACCCCAGGACTGCCACCTAAGACTGTAACCTGGATCTGAGTATTGGCAAAGCAACAGATTCTTGCCTCAGTGCTAGCAAAAAGACTCTTGTAATCTCCTTCTGACCAGTTGTTTGACTCCCTTCCTGGCTATGGGCTGAGAGGTCTGGAAGCAGCTGCTCCTGCTACTGATTCAACCACTCCCAAGGCTCCTCCTGGTTTACTGTGGCTGGGGTGGTGCTGGAGTGGCCTGCATTAGATTGCGCTCCACTCTCACCAAGGTGTGACAGACCTTTCCTGTCGACCTTCCAAGTCGACCTTCCAAGTTGTCTTTGGCATCTGTGGGCTGAGAAGTCTGGAAATCACCACTGCTATCAGTGATTCTGTCACCTGGAGGCCTGCTCCTGGTTTGCTGGGGCCAGGTCTGCCCTGGCCTAGCCTGTGCTTGATTGCATTCCACCCTGGTGCAACAGACCTTTCCTGCCAACCTTCCAAGTTGTCTTGTGCTGGAAATTTGTTTCACTCTGTCTTTTTGTGGGTTGTGCTGTTCTAGAATTTGTTTAGAGTTATTTTTTAAAGGTATTTGGAGGTGTTTGGGAGAGAGCTCAGGAAGTCTCTGCTCTTACTCTGTCTCTCCCAGGGAGGTATATTTTCTAACTCTTCTCTAAGATTAAGCTTGATCATTATATTTTCATAGCATTCATTTTCAGTTTTTTTGTTCTTTAAATTTACATAGTTGTAATCATTCGTTATATTGTTATCCTAGTTCTTCTTATTTCACATTGATATCAGATGCTATACATTGTCCCAGGCTGCCCTGAATTCTACATATTTTTTTGATTGAGGGAGGAGTTTCCTTCCTCATCTCTTTACATATTTTTATTCATTACCTCATAATAATTTATTACATTCTTATGTGAGTTGGACTCCCTCCTGAAATCTCTCTCTATTCTGATCCATCCTTCACACAAATGCTAAAGTAATTTTTCCAAGTATGAGTCTGATCATGTAGCCATTCCTACTCATTAAACTCCAGTGACTCCCTGTTTCTTCTAGGATCAATTATAAGTCCTCTAATATTTAAGGCTTTTCATTGCATCGCTCAAGGGTGGGGAACCTGTGACCTCAAGACCACTTGTGGCCTTCTAGGTCCTTGGGTGCAGCCTTTTGACCTAGTCCAAGTTTTACAAAACAAATCTTTTTATTAAGGGGATTTATTTTGTGAAGTTTGGATTCAGTCAAAGGGCCACACTTGAGGACTTAGAGGATCACATGTGGCCTTGAGGCAGTAGGTTACCCACCCCTACCTTAGTTCCTTTATAACTTTCCAGGCATCTTTCATATTACTGATCTCCACTGCTTAGTACAGTGTCTGGCACATAATAGTGCTTAATAAATGTTCATTGACTATCTGACTAATTATACATTCTATGGTTCTTTAGCACTATATTACTTCCTGTTTCTTATACTCAGTGCTTCATCTCTTCTCTCTTTGTCTTTCCATTGGCTTTCCCTCATGCCTGGAATGTGCTCCCTCCTAACCTCCAACTTTTGCAATACTTCATTATCTTTAAAATTCAAGCTCAATTGCCACCTTCTACAGGAAAACTTTCCACTTGCTTGTTAGTGCCTTCACATCTAGGTCTACCTTCCATCTATCCTGTATGTCTTGTATGTACCATTTTACGTATGTGCTGTCTCCCCCACTAGGATGTAAGCTTTTTGAGGGCAAAGACTATTTTTGCATTTTCTTTGTATCCTTAGCAGTTATCACAGTGATTATTTTATGGCATATAATTTTTATTGCATCATGATCTGAAAAGGATGCATTTAATATTTCTGCCTTTCTGCAGTGGATTGTGAGGTTTTTATGCCCTAATACATGGTCAATTTTTGTGTAGGTGCCATGTACCACTGAGAAAAAGGTATATTCCTTTCTATCCCCATTCAGTTTACTCCAGATATCTAAAGTATCTATCTTTTTAAAAATTCTGTTCACCTCAACTTCTTTCCTGTTTATTTTGTGGTTTGATTTATCTAGTTCAGAGAGGGGAAGGGAGGTTGTCCCCCACTAGTATAGTTTTGCTGTCAATCTCTTCCTGTAACTCCCTTAACTCCTCGTCTAAGAATTTAGATGCTATATCACTTGGTGCATATATATTAAGTAATGATATTGCTTCATTGTCTATGGTGCCTTTTAGCAGGATATAGTTTCCTTCCTTATCTCTTTTAATTAGATCTATTTTTGCTTTTACTTTGTCTGAGATCAGGATTGCTACCCCTTCTTTTTTTACTTCAGCTGAAGCACAATATATTCTACTCCAGCCTTTTGCCTTTACCCTGTATGTATCCCTCTGTTTCCAATATGTTTCTTGTAAACAACATATTGTAGGAATATGATTTTTAATCCATTATCCTATCTGCCTCTGTTTTATGGGATAATTCATCCTCTTCACATTCAGTTATAATTACTGTTTGTGTCTTTATCTCTATCCTATCCCTCTGTCTGTTTATGCTCTTCTTTCTCTTTTCTCCCTTTCCCTCCTCACTAGAGTTTTGCTTTTGACAGCCTCCTCCCTCAATCTGCCCTCCGTTCTATCAGCTCCCCTCCCTTTTCTTTCTCTTTTCCTTTACTACTTCTTCCCTCCCTTCTATTCCTCACTCCCTTGTCTTTCCCCTTTCCCCTCTAACTGCCTATAGGGCAAGTTAGATTTCTGTACCTGAGTATGTTACTTCCTTCTTGAGCCAAATGCAATGAGAGTAAAGTTCAAACCATGCTCATCACCCTCCCTTCTTTCCCTCTACTATAATGTCTTTTACCTCGTCATGTGATGTAATTTACCCTTTTCTGCCTCCTCCTTTTCTCTTCTCCCATTACAATCTTTTTTCAGCACTTAATTAGATTTTTTGTCAACACATCAAAATCAACTTAAACCCAACCCCTCTGTCTATATATTTCCCTCCTATATGATATAATAAAGTTACAGTTCTCAAGAGTTGTATAATCTTCCCATGTAGGCATGTAAACAGTTTGTCCTTATTGAATATTTTTTTTCCCTTTCCTGTTTACCTTTTTATACCTCTCTTGAGTCTTTTATTTGAAGATCAAATTTTTCATTGAACTCTGGTCTTTTCATCAGGAAAGTCTGGAAGTCCCCTATTTCATTGAATGTCCATCTCCTCCCCTGAAAGATTATGCTTATTTTCACTGGGTAGTTGATCGTTGGTTGTAATCCAAACTCCTTTGCCTTACAAAATATCATATTCTATGCCCTCTGATCTTTTAATGTAGAAGCTGCAAGGTCCTGTGTACTCCTGACTGTCGTTCCACAATATTTGAATTGTTTCTTTCTGGCTGCCTGTAGTATTTTCTCTTTAATTTGATAGTTCTGGAATTTGGCTGCAATATTCTGAGGTGTTTTCAACTGGGGCTCACTTTCAGGGGGTGATGGGTGGATTCTTTTCATGACTATTTTACCCTCTGGTTCTAGGACCTCAGGGCAGTTTCCCTTGATGATTTCTTGAAAGGTGCCATCCAGGTTCTTTTTTACATCACCATTCTCAGGTAGACCAATAATTCTTAAATTTTCTCTCCTAGATCTGTTTTCCAGGTCAGTTGTTTTTCCAATGAGGAATTTTACGTTTTCTTCTATTTTTTCATTCTTTCGATTTTGTTTGATTGATTTTTGATGTCTCATAGAGCCATTAGCTTCCAGTTGCCCAATTCTAAATCTTTAACAAATTGATTTCTTCAGTTAGCTTTTGTACCTCCTTTTCCATTTGGCCAATTGTACTTTTTAAGGAGTTGTTTTTTTCAGTGTACTTTTTTCCATTTTGTCAATTGTATTTTAAAATTTTTTTTCTACCTCTCTTATTTGACTTCTAAAATGCTTCTTGAGCTCTTCCAAGAAGACTTTTTGGGCTTGAAACCAGTTCATATTCCCCTTTGAGGTTTCAGATGTGGATATATTGACCATGTTGTCCTCTCCTGAGTTTGTCTTTTGATCTACCCTGGCACCACAGTATTTCTCTATGGTCATGGATTTTTTTTTATTCTTCTTGCTCATGTTGTTTGCCTTTTTTTTCTCTGGCTTTTAAATTTGATCTCAGCTTCTGGGGCCCAGGGGGCATTGTCTCAGACTTCTTATGCTGGGGGCTAGGGGCCTGGTTCCTGGTTTTCTGTGCTGGGCCTTCAGGTGCTTGCAGTTGTGTGTTGTAGCAGTCTGATATTTTACCTGGTGCTGAGCTGGAGGCAGTTTGTGCTTGGTGTTGGCGCTTGCCTGATCCTCCACCCTGGGGCCCAGGATCTCCTGCTGGTCCACACAGTAAGAGGGAGCTTTAATCCCCTATCCTCCCGAGAGTAATGTAAAAAGCGCTAAAAGACTGCCATCTGTCTTTCTGCTGGCTCTACTATTCCAAGATTTTTCCCTGGGACAATAAAGGTCAACAAGGGAGGGTGAAAGTGACTCAATGTTTACTCTTGACTCCTGGAAGTTTAAGTAGGTGACTTTTAAACATTCTGTCGGTGGGCTGATAGCCCCAGGAGTAGCTGCTGCAGGCCTTGCACAGGACTTGCTTCTCTCATCCAATCTCAACTGACCCCCTTCTTCCCCTAGAGGATTGAGAATCACCACCACTGCCAGTGATTCAGTCTGCTGGGGTTTGCTCCAGCCTTGCCATGGTGCAGTCCATGCCGGTACAGACTGCACTCATCTTCCAGTTCTAGACTGGAAATCTACCACATGTTATCTCCCTGTGGATTCTGCCACTCTAGAATTTATTCAGATTCACCCTTTAGAGGAATCTGAACGTATTTGTGGGAGAGCTCAGGTGAGTCCCTGCTTTCACTCCACCACCTTGATTCTGCCCCTGTCACAGTGATTATTGCAAAGTAAGCGCTTAATCATGCTTTTATCAATGAGACTAACCTTGTTTTTTTTGGTATAATGAGCGCCCAGTGAATAAACTTCCTCTACCAAAGTAAACTAGCATCTTCTGTGCAACTTATAGTCTGAGAGAATTGCCTGGGACAAAGAGGTGTTATGTGACTTGCTTTGGATCACAGAACCAGCATGTATCAGAGGTAAAACTTGAATCCAGATCTACCTCCATATGGCATCCCTTTGGTTCCCCCTTTTTGTTGAAAACACTTTCATTCACAATATTCAAGATAAAATAATTATAATTTTTAAATGTTTAAATATTTTATTATTTATTTTTACATTACTCTCAGTTTCCAATGTTTTTTCCTCCCATTTCCATCTATCCCTCCCTCTACAGTAGAGCACTCTCTTGGGAAAAATTTTTTCCTAAATAAAACAAATCAACATATTGGCCATCACTGATGACAGTATATTCCTCAAACTTGTAACTATAATCTACTACTTCTTTGCCAAGAGGACAGAGGTATTTTTCAATGGTAGACTGGTAGATTTCTAAATACAAAACTGTTCACTGCATTTTTCAGGGCTCTAATATAGTTTTTTTTTAAGTGAACCTTACGTATTATATAAAAAAGTAAACCTTATAGTGAGCACTAGACCAAATGTTTGTCAGGAAAACTATAGTGAGTCATCTTTGTAACCCAGGTCAGCAGAGTAAGACAGACAGACAGAAGTCTATGAGCACTGGGGAGGTGCCCATATCTAGCCAGGAAAGCCCTGCACAGTGATTTCTAGTACTGAGGCCTTTGGTTGAGCATCAGTATACTGGAGCGCTAACCTGGGGCAAGTCTACATTTTTATTACCTACTCCCAAACTCTGGTCAGAAACTTGCAAAACTAAAGGAAGATCAGTGATCAGTTTTTACTGTAGATTAAATGGATTTGGGTACCCTAAAAGTTTGCTGAGACACCTCTGAGATTTTGAATGCAAACAACATGCTATACCCAGAGAAATTAGCAGCAGGACCCCAATGAGTATAAATCTGAGCCAAAGAAGGTCTAGCCATTTCCTCCAGAAATACACAGATTCTTGTCCTAATTTTTGTTGTTCAGTCATTTCAGTTGTGTCTGACTCTCCATGTCCCCATTTGGGATTTTCTTGGTAAATATGCTGGAGTGATTTGCCATTTCCTTCTGTAGCTCATTTTACAAATGAGGAAACTGGGGCAAATAGGGTTAAGTGACTTGCTGAGAGTCACACATCTAGTAAGTGTCTAAGGCTGGATTTGAATTCAGAAGATGACTCTTCCTGACTCCAGGCCCAGCACTCTATCTGTTATAAAGTCCCAATTCTGGAAGTAAGTCTGGAAGAGTTAGTAACCAAAAAAAATTCCTAAGATAAAGAGATGTTATAGTGTCTAGGACACTCAAGACATCAACTCAAGAAAAGAGAATAACTAGAAAGCTACAAACTGAAATGAGAGTACTTGAGAAAATCATTAGAAAAGAAATCTCTTTTCTTCCTTTGGAGGAAAGATTTGCAAAGATAATTAGCAATTTGGTACAAGATGTACAAAACATTACCCAAGTAACAGACTCCTGGAAAAATTATAGTAGACCAAACAAAAGTTCACAATACCACAAGAAAAAAATATTAAAACAAAATCAAAGGACTTTAAAGAATAGAAGCAATTTTAAGATAATTCATATTAAAAATAACCTGGAAAATAGATCAAGGAAAAATAACTTAAAAATCATCATATTATCTGAAAGCTATTACCAAAAAAAGACCCTGGATAACATATTTCAAAAAATTATGAAAAAAAACTGTCTGTATCTCCTAAAGAAGAGGACAAAATGAAAATAGAAAGAATTCACCCATCAATTCTTGAAAGAAACTCTCAAATAAATATATTCACAGGAATTATCATAACCATTATAGTATTAGCAAAAGAATATTGTTCTTTAAAAAGTTAGTTTCATTTCAGAAAGATGCTTGGGGTCATTGAGAGTATTATACAGTTTTCTCAATGCAATCTAATCTGTTCTAAATCTTCCTCCTACTTAATTCTGGGCTTAGTTCATTGTACATCTGAAGTTTATGTCAAATGTATATTTATTGATGGTTTATCCATATAAATGCTTGTTAGAGTTGTTGATTTTTCGCTCCAAGAAACCCATTGATAAATGATTTAGAATTTATTCTCATATGAGTAACCAGTCTTTCCTTCTGTTTCCTTTCTTGTTTCCTTTTGTTAAAATATAGTCATTTTCCTTTTTTTGGTATGTTATTATTTAGTACTTTCCATGTATAGCACCTCCTAACTTCTTGACAAAAAATATTATATAGTTTACAAGTGTGAAGCCTTTTCAAAGGTATTTTGTTACCCTAACTTAAATTTCTTCCCCCTCCCCCCAGCTATGTTGTTATCTCCTTGTGTTTTTATTTGAATAATAGTCCTGTTTCCTGCCTCTTTTCCAATCAGTAGCTTAGCTAGGTATTGTGAAAAATAAAATTGGAGTCTAAATGTTCCATAGCAGTCACCTCACATCTGTATTCCCTGGAACAGACTGCTACCTTTTATTATTTAAAAAAAATTCCCTTTTTTTACATTAATACACATTTATGGAATAAAACAAGTATTTCTATAACATAGTACAATAAAAAGATTATTGTACATGAAGCTGCAAATCTGCTAAGCAGAACTTACTATTCATTTCAAATATACAACAGAATTATCATGTAAATTTCTTCCCTAGCCTCCACCTACCCCACCCAAGAGATGGCTACTATTAGACACAAATAGAAAAATATGTAAAATTATTCTATACATACTTCTATTTTTCAGTTCCTTGTGTGGATGCAGATAGCTTCTTTCTTCATTTATCTTTTGTGGTTAATTTGAGTATTTATAATAGTCAAAATAACTTATTCATATATCTCTTGTAGTTAATTTGGGTATTTATAATAGTTAAAATAACTTACTCACTCAGAGTCATTCTTAAAACAATATTGCCATTGTCCTCTTGGTTCTGTTCTATCCTATATTACCATCATCCAAACCACTTAGGTTCACAACCTAGGCATCATCTTTAATTGTTCACTCTCTCTCACCCTCCCATACCCAATATGTCATTAAGCTTCATCAATTTTGCCTTAGTAACATCTCTCCCATATGACCCCTTCTGTCTTATGACACTGTACTCATCCTGGTGCAGGCCTTCATCACCTCACTCCTGGACAGTTACTATAGTCTGTTTGTTGGTCTGCCTCCCTCAATTCTCTTTGACCTTCAATCCATCTTCCATTCAGTTGTCAAAGTGATTTTTTTAAGCCCAGGGGCACCCTATCACCTTCAGAATCAAATATAAAATCCTCTGTTGCCATTCAAAGCTGTTCATAACCTGCCCTCCCCCCACCACATTTCCAATCTTCTTATACCTTACACCTGCCTTCCCACCTATATATACCCCATGTACTCTGCAATCCAGTGGCACTAGCTTCTTTGCTTTTCTCCAAACAGAACATTCCATTTCTTAGATTTGGACATTTTCACTGTCTGTACCCCATGCCTAGAATGCTCTCCCTCCTTGTCTCTACCTCCGTGTTTCTCTGGCTTCCTTCAAATCCTGATTAAAATTCAGTTTTCCATAGGATGCAGTTTCCAAATCCAACCTACTTTTAGTACCCTATGTTGATTATTTTCAATGTATCTTATATATAGATTGATTGTACATAATTGTTTACATGCTATCCACCACCCCCACCCCATACTGGAGTGAGCTTCTTGAGAATAGACGTTGCCTTTTACCTTTCTTTGTATGCCGAGGTATTTAGCACATATAGTAGGAGCATTAATAAATGTTTATTGACTGACTGATACATCAAACACCATGTGCCAGAGATGGGATATGAACTCTGGTCTTCTTTTCTCCAAAGCCATTATTGTCTCTATCCCCTATTCCATGCTGCCTCTGTCTGTATTTGAAAGTGTGTAAATCATTAACAAATGTGAGAATCACACACATATTGTCTCTATTTCCAGGAAAAATTATGTTAAAATAAGAAAATAAAATGATCTAGAATTAGGAAAGGCTCTATTTACTTTCAGTCCTTTTGTTAACTTAATATAGACCTTACCACTTTGTAATTTTTTAATGTATTTGATAGAAATGACTTACCTAAGATTTGAATTATGTTGGTATTGCAAACAACAAAGCACTTCACCTGGGGAAAAAGACACTTTTAAATAAACGTTAGCTTACAAGGCAATACCTAGATCATCCAGAAAAATTTTAAGCCCTTTCGGCTTTTTTAGATTTTATTTTAATGTATATAGAATCCCTGGTTTCCTTCAAAATTCAGCTTAAATGTCACCTTCTACATGAAAATTTTCTTGATTCCCTCAGTTATTAGTGCCTTCCCTACTAATACAGCCCTGTATTCATTTTATGTACTTTTTGTGTGCACACACATTATATATCTATCTATATCTGTCTATATATACATGTGACTATATATGCATATGTATGTGTATATATATATATATATTTACATTTATACTATATAATTATGTATGTACTTGTTGTCTCCTCCTTTGGAGTGTAAGCTCCTCGAGGGCAGTAATTTTTTCATTTTTTAATCTCTGACACAACACAATGCCTGGCCGGTTGGGAGCCCTTAAAAAATGTTGATTCATTACTAGTTAAGTGTATATCTAATTTTCTTCTGAAAAAAGAGTATTCCTTTAAAGGTACTTTTTGGAATAATTAAATACAAATATAATATTTATGATGTGCAACTACTGAATATATATACATATATATATTTAGAAACAATATTATTATGTGGTATAGTAGAAAGAATGAGTACTGGATTTGGAGTCTGATGTTGACTGTGATGTTTCCTAGCAGTGTAATTCTCAATAAGCTATTTTACTTCCATCAGACTTAGTTTCTTTATCATTTAAAGGATCATAATGATATTTATATTACCTGACTTACTGTGTTTCGGTAACGAAAATGTTTTTTTTTTAACAAAAAAAGGTATTTTGAGTTACTATTTAGTCTCTCAGGATGGCAGCTGCTTTGGGGAATGGACCTATCCTTTTCTAAATATTTAATCTCCTTGACTCATTGCTAAATTTACACCTGAATAACTGTTGAAATAGAGGGAATTGATTCTATTATTTAAAACTTTTAGGATTATTATTTTTCAACAGTTTGGAAATTATCATATAAACATGTTATATAAGTGAAGTTTTATCAATAAGTTCTAAATTTAAAGAATCAAAGATAACTGGAAATAATTTTTTTGTAAATTATATTGTAAATAGTCCATTATATACTTGCCAGACGAATAAAAGTTTTGTGTTATTTCTATGAATTCATTAAAATTTCAACATTTGTCAAGGGAAGATCAATATGTAGAACTAAAATACTAAGACTTAATTATTGCATATTTATATCTGAATAGAAATTTTCTCTCAGCTCTCAAGCTGTTTATAACTCATAAAATAGAATAGCAGGTATCTTTTTCCTGGAAAATTTAATCCTCTTTCATTCCTTTTCCCTACCTCCTTCCTTAATTCCTCTAGAGATATCATGAACAATAAAGTATTTTACCAACATCCCAATCTGATGCGGGCACTGGGAATGCATGAGACTGTAATGGAAGTAATGGTCAATGTCCTTGGAGGTGGCGAGTCCAAGGTAAAGAGATGATCTGGGTATGCCACCACTTTTCACTCAGAAATCCTTACTGGATACCTTTTGCCTACTGAGTAAATTTGTATCTTCATTATCTGCCTTTCTGAGCATCCTACAATTTGATGCTACTGTACTTTTTCAGCTTTATCTCATGGTACACATTTCCATTCACTTTATTCTCCAACCAAACTGGATCACTTTCTGCTCCCAGAATACATATTGCACTATTCTCATCTTTGTGTCTTTCCACCTTAGTCTGCCCATCCTTTGCAACCCAATTCAAATGCCACCTCCATCATGAAGCCTCTCCTAATCCCTTTCCTATTCTAGAAGACAGTCAGACAGACAGACACAGACACAGACACACACACACATACGCGCACACACACACACACACACACCCCTCATAGAAAGCTCTCAGCTCTAGAACTTCACATAGCATTTGATCTGTACCTGTCTAATCAAAATATCATTTATTAAGGTGTATTATAGTTATCTTTGTCTTATTCCCCTAATATACTGTAACTTCCTTGAGCAAGACTATGTCCTGTTTTAAATTCGAATAAACATTCTGCTCTGTACAGAGTAGAGGCTTAATAAATCTTTGTCATATATATTGAATTGGTGAAATAATAGATTTTGGGTAACATTTGGAATGTCAGTTTGGTAAACATTGTAATTTTACTACTTGGAAAGCAACTTTAAGTAGGTCTTTCCACATCAACATCTAGACTCAGTTTGTGAGGTCTAAATTTAATTTTCATGTTCAGTGCTGGAACTCCATTACTATTTCCATTCTGAATTATCAGGTGATTATATCTTATAGTATGAACAGTTCCTTCTCTTGCAATGACAATAATTTTACTTTTCCAGTGTCTGTTTTATGAAGAGTTGTTTAAAATATTGATAAATTAATACTATATCTTAAATATTTTAAATTGCTTTTTCAACAAGACAAATACCATTCAATTAATTTCATTTGAACAAATGTATTAAGTCTCTAATATGTATACTGCATTATGCTAGAAGCTTAGATTATATTTAAAAAACGACCCTGCCCTTATAGAATTTTTATCATCTGTTTGGGAAATTATAGATGTATACAAACTAGAATACATATTATCAAGTGATTATTACAAAAATCCAATAATATTAAGTTTCCCAAACCCTAGTTGACAGCCTTATTGTTTCAAGTAATACTTCATAACACAAAATTTTCTTGGATCTAAAGAATGTGGATAATCTTTTAGAATTTGTTATAATTACTTTTCACTTAGACCTATATCAGGACTCCACAATGCTGAAAAAAAACTGTAGATCAATATTTCTTTTCACTCATTCTTTGAAGAGATGGAACAGTGAGAATAGTATTAAAAAATTAAAAGATGCATTAATTTTATCATATAAAATTTTAATCACAGTTTTATTAGTATGAACTTGTATTTTCTGTCATAAAGTGTTTTTCTCTCTTTAAAAATATCTTTGAAACATATAAATTGATCTGTTTCTTACATGTCTGGGCCACTAGGTGAGAAGCTTGATTTTAAAAAATTACAAATGTACACATGTGTATTTCTATAACCTTAAAAATCATAATATATCTGTATCATGGCATGACAGTTATTCATAAGTGGGTTGAATGAAGTGATAATATTCACTGTATTTACCTTTGCAAAAACAACAATAATTATTTTTTGTCATTACTAAATCAGTGCTTTTTATATAGGAAATCACCTTTCCTAAGATGGTGGCCAACTGTTGTCGTTTTCTTTGTTATTTCTGCCGTATAAGTCGGCAGAATCAGAAAGCAATGTTTGATCATCTTAGTTATTTACTGGAGAACAGCAGTGTTGGTCTTGGTAAGTAAAGAGATATTTTTGGTTAGTTTTTTAAATATTTAGAATCTTACAATGTTGAAGAAGAATAAGGAAAAAATGGTATCCATATTTAATTGAAATTTCTCCTAAGCAGTTTATGATTTATTGTTGCAAAAACATATAATACATTTAACTTTTTCCTTATCTACTTACCGTGTCAAATTTATTTCAAAACAATAATGGTCATAATTATTCTATGATATTAAAGTTGTAACTATCATAAGTGCATATATTACATATGTGTATGGAACTATAATATCTACTTAGTTACTGAAATGAATATATGATCTCATAGATTCAGAAATTCCTTTCAGTGGTACAGGTCATAATCAACTTGCTTAGAGTGTAATTTAATTGTTATTAATGTTCTCTCATTTGCCATTTTTTTCAGTGTTATTTGTAAAGCCTACAGAATTGTTTCATTTTCAGCACAGAGCTTTCCTATGTATATTTGGTCTAATCTGGCTGCTTTTCATGTCTTTGTGTTAGTGCCATTTTTAACTCCTCTATAAACACAACTGGATTCAAATGGGGTGGTTCCATGAAGAAAAGTTTGTTATAATAAATTTTGCAAATCTTTTCTATTTTTCTCCTTTTTATTATACTCTTTCCGTTTTCAACTTTGAAAATTCTTGAGTTGGTTTAGTTAGACTGGGTGTCTTGCTGGACTTTCTTTAAATGTTTTTATCTTCAACTGCTTCTCTCTATTTCATGAGACACTACTGCTCATAATCATTAATCACCCACCTTAGTAAGATATTGCAGACCAGTTTATATTTTTACCTGATGTTGCTTTTGGAAACCATTTCCATTTCTCTATGGATGTTTGCTGAGTAAAACAACTTTCTGGGCTCTTTTGGTTGCTGTGGTCCTATTTCATCCTCAGCAACTGATGTTGGTACATAAATATCAATTATTTTTATAGTGGTCTTCTTGTATATAGTTATTATTAGAACTACATTATGTAATGACCAACTAACCTATGAAAGAATGGTTTTTTGTGTCCTTTGGGTGCAGAGTAAAACCCACCCTGCCAAGTCCTTTCTTTGCTTCTCCAAGGAGTGCCTGTGGGCCATCCTTCCTTTTTAACTTAAATTTCCTTCTTTCTTCTGTTTTTATAAGTAGCAAAAATGTCAAGATTGGTGTTATTCACTTTCTCTAGCAATGTGTTCACTATTGGTCATTGGACAAGGATCTCACATTTAAAGTGCCAAAAGTCAAATTACCCTCAGCCCCCTTTCTTGCCACTCTTCAACTGTCACTACAAATACATAAGGGACATAATTAGACTGAGGACCATTTGGACACAGGAATGAGGGTCATTTCATACTTTTCTTTGCTTCATGGGTTGTTTTTTTAATCACTACCAGTTGACCCACCTATTGGTGGTATAGCTCTTCATAGTTAGCTAGATTGGTTCTCAGAATTCAAAACAGTCCTATTGCCAGGGCCATACTTGAAGCCTTTCCAACATGGTAGAACATTCCAGAGCTTAAGCTGCACTAGTATCAGTTTTGAGAACCCCGGGCCTCCTTCATATGATAAGAAGGAATATATACAAACCAAAGACCTACTCAATGAGCACTCGCTCTCTCTCTCTCTCTCTCTCTCTCTTTCTCTCTCTCTCTTTCTTTCTTCTTCCCTCCCTCCCTCCTTCCTTCCCTTCTTCCCTCCTTCCGTCCTTCTCTTCCCCCCTTCATTCCTCCTCCTTTCCCTCTCCCTCTCATCAGAATGCTGGGCTTAGAATCAGAAAAGCTAAGTCAAATTTATCCTTTGCCCCATACTAGCTCTATGATCCTGGGAAAATCACATAACTTATGTTTGACCAAGGCAGCTCCCTATAACTTAATTAAGTCACAGACATTTGTAGTATGTATTAAATTCCCACAGGAAAAATTCTCTCAAACTAATAAGTCAATTCTTAAGTATATTTTAGTAATTTATATACTAATAGTGACCAACATTCAGGCATTTACAAAGCATTTTACCTACATGTTTAAATAATGTAGCATCAGATAACATGATTTAAAAAACTTTTTTAAAAACAAGTCAAAATTTACTTTAGAATTAAATTATTTGATTTCAAATAATGATCAGAATTTCATTTTTTCACATCTTATGCATGTTTTCAGCTTCCCCAGCAATGAGGGGTTCAACACCACTTGATGTGGCTGCAGCATCAGTAATGGATAATAATGAATTGGCCTTAGCTTTACGTGAGCCTGACCTAGAAAAGGTAAGTAATAATCCTGCCTTTTGTGTTTATATAACTTCTGTCTTTTCATATTTTCCCTCCAGGTAGTTAAAATGTTTTGCTAATATGTCTAATAAATGAATATGTGTTTAATTATGCTTATCTCATTAGAAGCATTATGATATAGTGGATAAAGAGCCATCCTTAAATTTAGGACTTGAGCCTCTGATACAAAATGACTGCATGACTGACTAAGTCACCTAATAAACCTCAGTGTGCCCCCAGGCAACTCTTTAAAAATGTAAATGGCCTAATAGTTGCAGAGCTGTATTGGTAGAGATTTTCCTCACTTTGAGTTCCCTTTATCCATGAAGTCACAGGTCTAGACCAGGAAGGACCCTTCTCATTTTAAATCTAAGAACCTATGATTCTTTCTCCCTTTCCTATAGAATGTAAGCTCCTTGAGCACAATAATTGTGGTATTTCTGTGTTTGTATTCCTAATACCTAGCACAATGCTTGTCACATAGTAGACCAGGGCTGTCCAAAATACGGCCTGTGGGCCACATATGGCCTGCAGTGCAATTTTATGCAGCCTGCCTATGGGTTTTAATTTTTAGGAGCAGAAAACATAAAATAATAATTTGCATGGAATGCGTATTAGATTTTTTAATTCTATCACTAATAAATAATCTCTTTGATGTTAATTTTCTTTGGTGTTTTTAAGCAGTGTTAAGGATGGAACACATCATACGGAATTTTCAATCTATCTGTGGGATGCGTTCCATCTGTATGATGCAGATTAGTCAGTATGCACCTACCTTTATGCTGTTGTTTTGCCGCTTTGTTCTGTGTTTGCTTTCGCGCTTTGCACCTTGGCCTGTGGTATTGATGACACACGTTCCCCCACTTTCTATTAGTGTACTATTTTTTATTCTGCGTGTGGCCCTCGAATAATTATTTTATTTTAATGTGGCTCTAAGATAGCCTAAGGTTGGACAGCCCTGTAGTCGAGCATAATGAATATTCATTGTATGGACTGAAATTGGGTCTCAATCCCTTTGAAATCAGTTCTCTCAAACTCTAAGTTGCATGCCAGACCATATTTTGCTTTGTCTTTGTCTTTATCTTATAGCCTAAGGTTCAGTGGCATCTTTGTTCATTCTTGCAGCTACAATTGGGAGTTTACCAATTCCTCTCTTTTCCACTTAAAAGACTCTTTATTAGATTTGCAAAACTCTAAGCAAATATATATATATATATATATATATATATATATATATATATGCATATGTATCTATCATATTATATCTTCCATAGGTATACTCTGTTACTGGTTCAAGAGTCCCTCATTAATAGGAAACCAAGGTGGAAAAATGAAAACACTCTTTTCAGATACCATTTCTTTAATCACCTCTTTGTTTTCCAGATCTTCCTTTTTCTTCTGATTCTCTTGTTTTCAATGGGCCAGCAGTGATGAAACACAATCTGTGCCCCTAAGGCCTTCAGTTTCTTGCCCAGGATTTCGTAATCTTTTTTAATTTCTAGGTTCTTTCTTACGGTATCATTTGTTCTAATGGACATTCACTAGAAGTGTGTAGTGAATGTTAGGCTTGACAAATCTTGGAATTTTCCCTAATCCTTGCTCTGATAAGTTAAAAGACTATTTTACTGGTGATATTGCTTCAATAAAGAATTCCATCAGTATTCACAGAGTCACCACCTATCACTTTTAGTGAATGAACCCTACCATGATGGCATGAATGTATTCCTATCATCATTCCTCAATACAAAAGCTACTCTTTCTACTTAGAACATTTATTTGGATTTATTTGAGAAAAGCGATAAGAACTCATTCCACTTAAAAAAGTACCTATTAAAAAATGGAATCCCAGAATTACTGAATTTTAGAATTGGAAGGAGTATCGATATCCATATGGTCCAAACAGTACTCCCAAGGGATGTCCACTATAACATATCCTTCAAGTGGTCTCCACTCTCTGTTTGAAGACCTCCAATGAGAAAAAGCCCCGGACCTCTTGAAAAAGCCCATCCCACCTTGGGAGAGCTGCAATTGCTTTATTTTTTTTTCTGTCCTCAAACTTAAATTCATCTCTATATTACTTCTGTAGCTTGGGATTCTACCTTTTGAGGACAAGTGAAAGAAGACTAATTCCTTTCCAACATGATAGTCTTTCATATCCTCAAAGTCTGCTATCATCTTCCCCCTGAGTCTTCTCTTATCCAATTAAACATGCCCAATTCCTTCAATCTATTTTCATATGACATAGATTCAGGGCCCTTTACCATACTAGTTTCTGCCTCCTGGACATTATCCCTCTTAATCAATACTTTTCTTAAACCATGGCACTCAGAACTGAACAGAGTACTCCAGATATGACTAGAGTGTGGTAGAATACAAAAAGACTGTTACCTCCACACTATGCCTCTCTTAAAGAAGCCTCAGATACATACCATTAGTTCTTTTTGGCTGTCACATCATACCACCTACTTTTATTGAATTTACAGGTCACTAAAACCCTTAGGTTCATGTGTCAAAAGTTTAATTTGTAGCTCTTGGTTGTTGGGAGTCGTTCCTCCCCTTTGTTGGCTAATCAAGAAGTTCTCCTTTGGCATGCTGTAGTTTCTTTGCTTAGGACTTTTTGTGGATCTGTGAATCTGTGTCCTTTGCTTCCAGTGCAAACACTGCCATCAGCTGACCCAAAGATGCTCCTGGTTCACTGATAAGAATATGAAAAGTCCAACATCCTCCAGACCATTCAAAGCTTTCAAGGTCTTCCACTAGCCAAAGGAAGAGAGAGGGAGAGGAAAGGCATTAGGGAAAGGAGGCATAAGCCCAAATTGAAACCAATAGGGTGACTTGATTAAATGAATCATTCAATGTCCTTCCCCACTTTAAAAATGTATGCATATCCTTTGATTGCATTTTGCTAAATTTTCAGCTCAAAACACTTATAAAAATGCAATTGATTTTCTTTCTTAGCTTTCTCTCTCTCTCCAGGCAAGAGCTCTTGAGTCAATAGCCAAGCCCTATCTAGACCAAGAAACACATTTTTTTTTCATTTGAGACTTACCTGCCATGCCCACTAACATTGAACCATAACCATGCTCCCTTATTTCTCTTACTTTCATACTTTATATAATTTTTTGGTTTTTGAAAGGACATTCTTCCCCTTTTATATCTCTATTTAAGCTCTTTACCTAAGTCTAGGGGTTTACATTACATATTACTTATAATATCTAATTACTATAAGCCATGTCTTAAGATAGTGGCTCCATTTAAGGAGATAATAGCTAACAATTTTCTTAAACACCAAAATATTCTTTGCAGAAACAGAACATAAAGAAAAAAATTAATGTGAAAATTTGAAAGGAGGCTGAACTTGCTATTCCATATAACATCATAGATTCTATAAGCTCTTTTGAGGCACTTACCTTGAGTAATTAACCATATTTTATTGCTTTTGACCAAAGGCTGTTACATAATGCTCCCCCTTCATGAGAGAACTCAAGGTGAAGACATGAATTTCAAGTGAAAATGGATCTGATTTGATCAGAACACAAAGTCACATTCTGGGTCTATTACTATGTTAATATGTTTGGATACCTTAGATTCTTGTTATATTATTGAGATTTTTATATCTTTCCTACGTCTTTGTCCTGTAATTTGATTAATAAAAAGGATCATGCTTAGTTATACTTTAACCAAAACCTTCACATGACTATTTTCATCAACAGAGATTCTGCTGACACTTTATGTATATTGCCTTATTTTCAGGTAGTTAGATACCTGGCTGGTTGTGGATTGCAGAGCTGCCAGATGCTGGTTACCAAGGGCTACCCAGATATTGGGTGGAATCCAGTTGAAGGGGAGAGATATTTGGACTTTCTAAGATTTGCTGTCTTCTGTAATGGTATGTATCTAAATTTGGGGTGAAAGTGGGGAGGACACTGTTGAACTTGCATTTACATTGTTAATGAAAGCATGGATATCATCTTAGAAGTTTCATTAGATGAAAATAATTTGGTCTAATAGATATTTAATATGTACATAGCTATTAATTTATTTTGCACACTGATATTTACCTCTTGCAGAGCTAGGTGGCACAGTTGATAGCGTGCTAAACCTGAAGTCAGAAAGACTTATCTTCCTCAGTTCAAATCTAGTCTTAGATACTTTATGAGCTGTGTGACCCTAGGCAAATCACTTAACTCTGCTAAGGAAAGAGCAATAAAGGAGGTGACACAGTTGTGTCTGTGGTCAGGAAGACCTTCAAATCTGGCCTCAGATACTTGCTAGCTGTATGACCCTGGGCAAGTCACTTAGCCCTGTTTCCCTCAGTTTTCTCAACTATAAAATGAGCTGGAAAAGGAAACAGCAAACCACTCCAGTATCTTTGCCAAGAAAACCTCAAATGGAGTCATGCAAGGTCAGAACAACAACTGAACAACAATTTTTCTCTTTATATTGCGCTCATAGCTTTATTACTAACATTCAAATTGATTTCTAAAGTAGATGAATTATTATACTTTTAATCATTTCAAAAGAGATGCTCAAGTTCTGATAAAACCCTCACAAATTTATCCTTTTCATTTCTTAATGATTTTAAAATTTGACTCTTTTCAAAGGATTCATGATGTTGAATGGTTTGTGCTTCTTTAATGCTTTTTTTTTACTTTTTATAATGATTATTCAAAAAAAGATACCAATAGTATCATGTAAAGGCTAACATTGCATGTTTCATATACATACTTTTGAAAAAATGACCATGGTTTATTTGTTTTTGCTTTTCATTTTTGAATTTATATTTATTTTCAGTCCTATTTGCAATTTGGCATTTTCCATTAAAAAAAGCGAATTCCAGGTAAAGATAAATAAATGAATGTTATCTCTTTGTAAGTTCCATTACTTGTGGTTTAGCCCTCTAGGAACAAATGAAACAAGACTAATTCCTTTCCAACATTATAGCCTTTCATATCCTCAAAGACTGTTATCATCTTCCTCCTGAGTCTTCTCTTTTCCACGTTAAACATGCCCAGTTCCTTCAGTCTATTTTCATATGACATAGATTCAAGGCCCTTAACCATACTGGTTTCTCCCTTCTGGACATTCTCTATCTTATCAATATTCTTTTTAAACCATGGCACCCAGAACAGAGTACTCCAGATATGGCCAGACTGGGTCATAATACAAAAAGACTATCACTTTCAAGCTATACCTCTTTTTTTTTTTTTAAATAACATTCCCCCATTACATGTAAAAACAATTTTTAACATTTTTTATGTTTTGAGTTCCAAATTCTATCCTTCCCTCCCTCTTCTCTCCCTTCCCTTGGATGGTAAGCAGTTACTGGTTATACATGTGTAATCATGTATAACATTTCCCTATTAGTCATTTTGTGCAAGAAGACAAACGGAAAGGAAGGAAGGAAGGAAGGAAGGAAGGAAGGAAGGAAGGAAGGAAGGAAGGAAGGAAGGAAGGAAGGAAGGAAGGAAGGAAAAATGAAAGTGAAAAATAGTATGCTTCAGTCTGTAGTTAGATAACATCATTTCGTTCTCTGAAAGTGAGTAGCATTTTTCATTATGAGTCCTGTGGGATTATCTTGGATTATTGTATTGCTGAGAATAGCTAAATCATTCACAGTTCTTCATCATACAATATTGCTGTTACTGTGTATAATATTCTCCTGGTTCTGTTCCTGCTGTTTGTATCAGTTCATGTAAACCTTTACAGGTTTTCTGAAATTATCCTGCTTGTCATTTCTTAAAACACAGTAATATACCATTACAGTCATATACCACAACGTGTTCATCCATTCCCCAATTGATGGGCATCCCCTAAATTTCCGATTCTTTGCCACCACAAAAAGAACTGCTATAAATATTTTCATACAAATAGATTCTTCCTCCACCCTGCCCCCCTTTTTAATGTCTTTGAGATACAGACCTAGCAATGATATTACTGGATCAAAGGGCTTAAACTGTTTTATAGTCCTTTGGGCTTAGTTTCAAATTACTCTCCAGAATGGTTGGATCAGTTCACGACTCCATCAGCAATGCATTGGTGTCCAGTTTTCCCACATCCCCTCCAACATTTATCATTTTCCTTTTTTTGTCATACTAGCCAGTCTGACTGGTGTGAGGTGCTACCTCAGAGTTGTTTTAATTTGCATTTCTCTAGTCAATAGTGATTTTTATAGCATTTTTTTCACATGACTATAGATAGCTTTGATTTCTTCATCTGAAAACTGCCTTTTCACATCCTTTGACCATTTATCATTTGGGGAATGATTTGTATTCTTATAAATTTGACTCCATACTCTCTCTATATACTTGAGAAATGAGGCCTTTATCAGCGATATTTGCTGTAAATTCACCCCCGCCCCCGTTTTTCTGCTTTCCTTATAATTTTTGTTGCATTAGTTTTGTTTGTGTGAAAATTTTTAATTTTATATAATCAGAATTATTCATTTAACATTTTGTAATGCTCTCTATATCTTTTTGATCCTAAATTGTTCCCTTATCCATAGATCTGACGGGTAAAGTATTCCATATCCACCTAATTTTGTGTCTCTCATAAAGAAGCCCCAGATAGCTATAGAGATTTGGGGTTTAGGGGTGCTCAGCACCCCAAAATACTGACACCCCGGGTCATGCCAAATGAATTCAATCCAAGCCTTCTTACAAAGAAAAACAAAGTTTATTAAAGATTCACCGTATTGGGTAGATTCTAAAGACTCTAAGCATTTGTGACACTTGTATTGACAAGTGGGCCAGATTGAATCTGAAGTAGATTGAATCTGAGCACCTTCCTGGAGGCAAGATGGATTTTAGGTATAGAAAGACTGTGGGAGGGATCTAGGGGTGGTTCTGAGATGGTGGGAAGAGGGGTTTAGGGAGGGTCCTGATGGGGCTGAAGTGACTGAAGGACTGGGGTGAGGTCATACTCCAGGATTGGGATTAAGGGTGGGAAATAGCTAAGGGCTACCTGGAGATGACCGACAATGGAGGTCTAGGGTACATGATTTGGGTGTAGATATTTTGATAGGATCAAGGTTGGGAAGTAGACAGACATTGGAGGGCTAGGCTAGGTTAAAAGTAAGAAGAGATTTGGGCCTAGTGATAATGAAAGGCTTATGGCCTCAGGCAATGACTCATCAAGTGGGAAGATTCAAGGAGAGTTGAAAAAGAGGGCTCCCAGAGCCTATACCCCATCATTCCCCCCTCAAACAAATGGGACCCAAATTCCTTTGGAGTAAGGAGCAAAGGCAGTAGTGGGATTCAGCCGGTTCTTGTTAAAATGGCACTTGTAATCAGGGTTCTCTCTAAGGTGGGCGGCAATGTGGAAATCACAAATTTACATTCCTTACTCTTTTGTTAACATTCATCTTCGTAACAGCATTTTCTAAGTGCCCATAGTAATGTTCATTCCTTCCATAGGTGAAAAAAATTGATGGAACTATGCTTGTTATATTTATTTACTCATTTCTTAAAACTCATTATACGTTTGATGAAATACTACATTTTAATTCCCTCGTTTTTGTTACTTCAGTAAAAAAACATATAACATAAAGAGAAAAAGTGCCAAACAATCAGGGGGTGACAAGTTGTCGTTTGTTACTGCTTTGTGTTGCACCCAAAATTCCCCCGAGATATTATGAGTGTGCTGGTGTTCCCTGAACAGTGAAACCAATAGGAAGCTGGGACACAATGAACCAATAGAAATATAGATTTCAAGGGTTATCTTATTGCCCATTTCAGAAGCCAGGGATGTAGAAGAAAAAAAGAGTTAGAATAGGAAGGATGAGTTTTGGTTCTGCATATGTTCCAGCATTGGCTGCTGTGGTCACGTGCCTGCTTTCACTCCATGAGGATATGTTTTTGTCGATATTATTTAATATTTTTTCATTAATGTTTTAAAACTCTTTCTTATAATCTAGTTTTGTGTGCTTCTTTTATTGTTCTTATTTGACTATTAAATGCATGAAATATCAAACTACCTTTCCGTATATCTTTTTGTATACTTAAAATGGTCATTAGGGCAGAGAACTGGTTGTTAATTTATTTGAATCCCACCCCTGGGCAAAAGTTTCAGCTTCTGAAACTGCTTACTTCTGGCGAAGGGTGTAGAGCTGTCCCTGCCTCGATGGGTCCTGTTCAAGGGGTACATAGCCTGAGCAGTCATTTGAAAGTTGATGGCTCTGACCCTGGGGGAGACAAACCTGGCAAGGAGGTTAATCAAACAAGGACCAAACAGGCAGTATAGGAGTATAGAGAAAGGACGTTTTCCCTGGTATAACCCGGGGGCAGAGATTTGACCTCTATGGCATGGTGGAGAATGACTACTGTATACCTAGCTCTCCTATCCCCTTGTTCCATGTAACACACTGCTTCTGGGTTCCGGAGTGTATGTCACATCCGAAGAATTAGGTCAGGGGTATCTAAGAGCAAGGTTTGATGTTTAGTGACTCTATGGCTAACCAGCCACTGGTGGCCCTCTGCTTCTAGAATGCTCTGAACTCAGTGGGGGATCAGAACTTCCAAGGGCTGGCCAAGTGTAAGTTTAGAGGCAACCTCAATTAGGATGGCTGGAGCAGCCAAGAAGTTTACTTGTTTTGAAAAATAGGCAACCAGCCTGGGGTCAGGTCCTGAGGACTGGGTTAGGACTCCCAAAGTCTGTCTTCTTCTTTTGTCAACATACAGAGTGAAAGGTTTTTCTAGATTAGGTAAAGCTCATGCTGGAATGGTTGTCAATTTAGTTTTCAAAGTCTCAAAAGCTTTAGCCTGGTTGGGGCCCCACCCTAGAGGGAGTGAGTCAGGGCCTTGGGTAGCGATTAATAGTTGCAGTCCCTCCTAGGCCTCAAGCTTAATTGGATATTGACTTCAATGGGGGAACACTTTAGGGTCTTGGAGGCAAACTATGGCTGGGGTGGCAGAAGTAGCTAGCCCAGGAATTCTCTAATCCCAAATAATTGGCTCAACTGTCTTCCACTTGTCTGGGGAAATATAGGCAGGTCTGGTAAACAGAGGGAAAAGGGAGACAGGAGGCTTAACTAGAGAAAATTGGCTCTGCAATTTCACCATCAGGTCCCTTCCCAACAAGGGGCCAGGGCAAGAGGAGTGCATAAGGAAGGAATGTTCAAACAGTAAATACTCAATTAGGTAGAGCAGGGGGTATGTCTGGGGACACCCCTTAGTTTCCCCTTCAATGCTCTTGAGACAATTGGTTGAGGGGTGGGTAGGGTCAAAGTAATTAGTTAAAACAAGAGAATGTAGCCATGATAAAGTGGGTAAACTTACCTTCGGCCTTTTGTCCAGGGCTCGGTGAGAGAGGTAGAAAAGTGGGAGGGCTGCCAAGCCCCAGGCTTCCTGTCATTCCAAATCTTGAGAAGACTGGAGGACAGGGTACTGGAAGGCAGCCCCACCACTTTTCCAACCTTGGGGACAATCCTTCCTCCAGTGCCCCTCCTGGTCACATGGACATGGTCCCAGAGGCTTTGGTCCCTGGGGTGGGGGCGGGGTGGTGGTATGCCCTGGAGGGGTGCTCCTTGGGTCTTTTCCTGGCCATAGTAGTAGCCAAGAATTGAGTGTGTTCTCTGTCTCTAGCTCTTCTCTATCTTTTTACCATATACCCCATCACGCTCTTTTTGGCTGTGTCATCACAGCTGCCTACTTGTGTTGAATTTACAACTCACTAAAACCCTTAGGTCATGTGTCAGAAAACTAGTTCATACCTCTTTGTTGTTGGGACTCTTTTTCTCCCTTTTCAAACTTTGATCAAAAATAGATAAATTATTTAGCAAATAATAAACATTTGCATTTGCTTTTTTCCCCATATATGTTTCTAGGGGAGAGTGTGGAAGAAAATGCAAATGTTGTGGTCAGATTATTAATCCGGAGGCCTGAGTGTTTTGGTCCAGCTTTAAGAGGGGAAGGTGGCAATGGTCTTCTTGCAGCCATGGAAGAAGCTATAAAAATAGCAGAGGATCCTTCTAGAGATGGCCCATCACCTACTAATGGATCCAGCAAAACCCTGTATGTCTAAAGAAAGGTTTTTCTTAAATATATTTTCATGGGTAAACATACTAGTTGACTTCCATCAAATTAAAAGCAACTTATTTTCTTTCTTTTAATTTTGATGTCAACTAAGAACTCAGAATTTCCCCCCCATTTAAGTGTTAGTTTGTGAGCATTGGAGGAAACCTTGAAGACAGTGTTTGAATGGGTAACCTTAAGCCTGGAGGCTGAATGTACAAATGATGTGAGTGTATGAATGAATGCAAATCACTTATTAAATATTAAATATGTGCTAAGCACTGTGATTAAGTGCTGGGGATACAAATACAAAAATTAAGACAGTCCCTGCCTTCAAAGAACTTACGTTCTAATAAGAATGCCCAGAGAAGGAGGTTACTACTGGGAAATCACAAAAATGAAGAGTAGAATAATAGAGAGGTCCATTTAACACATCCGTGTCAGAAGCAATGACTGAGTACAGATCTCAGAGAAAGAGATTGGGGGTTAATACTTGGCTAGTGAATTAATTGTGCATTACAATTCAGTAATCACATTACTGGGAGAATAGTTGCCTCAAATAGTACTCATTGATCTTCTGTTTTCTGTTTTCTTCAAAAAATGAATAAAAGTGATTTGGCAACTGAAGAAGATGACACTATCCACATGGGAAATGCCATAATGACCTTTTATGCAGCTTTGATTGATCTGCTAGGACGCTGTGCTCCCGAAATGCATGTAAGTCTGCTCCTTCACTTAAATTTCCATGAAACAATGCTCATGCTTCAGCTAGTTATGTTAAATCAATGGTGGATAGTATAGTCATTTGGTGATTATGAATGAGTATATTGGAACCTGCTTGTAATGGCTCAAAGAGCCGATTGTTGAATTTTCATTGTGAGAGCCTTTACACTTGAGAAATCAGCAAGATTTCAAGATTTGACTTATTGCTTTGTTGATTGTCTAGGTTTAACAAAGTAATGTAGAAAATGTTCATTTAAACTTAGAAATGTATTAAGCTTACTTTTTTTCTTTCAGAGGATTTGTTAAGTATTTACTTGTATACCACTGTATATAAATGTGAATTATACTTTCTTAATGGTGATCATTAAATTGTTTTCATGTTTTTAAAATTATTTCATATTTCTATGGAATTTTGGGTAGGTGGGTAAGAGAGAATGAAATATCCATGGCTGCCCTGCCATAATAAAACCATAAAAGCAGCCAAAAGCCAAAAGCAGCTCATCTTGCCCCATTAAAAATTAATGACAGATTGCTGCCCTTACAGAATTTGGTTTTAGCTGTTCATGACTGGTGGTTCTTAAGTACTGTGAAAAATAGTAATGAATTCAAAATACAGCTCATTAATAGCATAATTACATATTTTCTCACACATTTTACCAAAAAAAATCAAGAAAAATTGTTTCGCAGCATAATTCTCTCATTCCTCTTCCTACACTAAGATAGCCAGTGCTCTTGGCAAATGAAGCCTTGGCAAATGAAGAATGTTTTGTCCTTCTAAGAGCAATTAAAGGATTAAATTAAATTATTGGACAGATGTTTTCTGCTCTCTAGAGTTTGGAGAAGGAATTGAAGACTCAGTCTTCTACTACCACTCTCTAATGCCTTTCGTCACTATCCTGCCCTTCCAACCTCCTTATGTCAGACTTCCTTATACTTCCTTTGGGCTGGGGTAAAGGACTGTGGAACCCAAATGCATCTCAACTCTGATAGGCAAATGTGAACAATGACATATCTACCATAGTTTCCTTGTCTTTTCTTCTCCAAAATAAAGATGCCTAATCATTAAACTTGAGTCTTGAAAATGTAGAATTTCACAAATGGAAATGCTGCCTTTCAATTATATGTAGATTGCCTCCTTTACCATTTCCTTCCTTTCTCTGTTTCTCATAAATACATATTTAGTCCCACTAAAAGCAGTCCTTTACTTAAGCAGTGAAGAATTGCTAAAGTAGGGACTAAAAATAAAATCTCAAGTCTAGTTAGCTTTGCTGAACATTTCTACGAACCTGAATAAATTTTATTCTTTAGTATCACTTCGGTACTCCAAATATAATTATAGTAATCATAATAGCTAACATTTAGTAAGACCTGGTAAAACTTTACTGTGCTAGGATAATTTTCAATAATCCAGTATTATCTCCATGAGACAAAAGAATAGGACATAAGTAAATGGGTGTAAAATCTTAAAGATTAATGATATTTGCATAGTATGGTAGCAGACCAAGCCATAAACACTCACAGTATTCATCATTATAGCAATGTGTACACATATACACATGTATACATATATGCACACATACACATATATATGTGTACACACATGCATGTGTGTAATATAGGCATGTGTGTGATACATATACATATGTATATTTGTGCTTTGGGGACTGTATCCCTGATGTAAATGAATACAAATGAGAAGACAATAGCTAGAGTATAGTACTTGTAGTCGCAAAGAACTAGGTGCAGATAGTGTCCATTTTTTACTGTGTGATCCTGGGCAGGTCACTTAATTTCTTTGCCTCACACAACTTTTCTGGGTTTGTCTATAGAAGGAGTTACCATATCAGGAAGTACCCCATGTTGAGAAAATCAGTTATTTTGTGTTTTCATATCTCCAGCAGCATGGAAGCTGCATAGGAGCCAACCTGGAAGCCAGAAATACCTGGGAGTAAGTCCCACCTGGACTTGTTGTGTGACTCCATACAAATCACTTTACTTCAGTGCTCTAGCCTCTAACTAACCTCTAACTCCCTATGAATATAAATTGCAGAGAAGATGCTTATTCTACATTGGTAGAGGGAGTTTCTTTACTTGGAAGTTCCCTATAGTATCAAAATCCTAGGACCATTCCCAGCTCTATCACTATTATCTCCACATAAACTGATAATGCTAGCATTTATATAGCATTTCAGGGTTGGCAAAGCACTTTTTATATATTATCCTATTTGACATTCACTGTAGCCCTGTGAGTCAGATACAATTGGTATCCTCATTTTACAGATGAATAAAATGGAGAATTAAGTGACTTAATCAGGGTCAAACAACTTGATTTCAGGAAGACCAGAGTTCCTGTCTGATTCAGGACTACAAGTTTGGCATGTTATGTACTACACTACTTCAGTTCCCCATGATATATGTTTATCATTTTAAGATTTGCAAAATGTTTCATGTACATTATCTTTTTTCATCTTCACAATACTGCCTGTGAGGTAGGTGCTATTATTACCCCCATTTGAAGAAGTAGGCTGAGAAATTAAATGACTTTCCTACATTTCTAATGAGTATCTGAGGGAGGATTAAATTCAGTCCTTCTAATTCTGTGTCCAGCGCTTTGCCACTGCACACATTGCTTTAATGCTGTAGTAGCAGGTTAGGAAAAGCCAAATCTGATTAAAACATGTAAAAAAATGGCATACTTCTAGTTTTGAAAAGGATCACTGTGGCCAGAAATTATATAGTGATTCATAATTAGGCTTTATGTAGCCAGTGGCAGACTGGTAATATTATTTTGATCTAGGTTTACTTTTCCCTTCCTTATGAGCAAAAACCTTGGAACACTAAAACCCACCAAAATTTGATTGCTGCTGTAAAGTATTACAATTTTTAAATGAGACATGAACCTTAGTGTGTCCCTAAGGCATGAAGCCAATTAATTAATTCTACTTTTCTTTCCTAATGGTCATTTGTATTTACTTTGTAATCTATAATATTAATCTAAGATAAATTTTTGATAGCCAGTTTTTTTAAGGAAGCTGTAAGTATGGGGATGTGTAGTAATATACAGTGTGCTATTCTTTACATAGAAATATTATATTTTACTAATCCGTTATTAAGAGGACATAGTTTTGTGGTTCTTTTTACAATTCATAGTTTTACTCAATGTCCTGTTGAATCAGTGAGGATTTAAGGTGCAGTCTTTTCTGGGTGTCATTTAGCTGTCTGGCCTGTGTAAGAATCAGATTTGTGGCCTTGACATTATTAGCTCTGTGCTCTAGCCTGACTGGCATATCTCTGTAAGGCATGTTTTGCAAATAGAAATGTCCTTGGGAACAGTTTTCTTAAATAGAACACTAATGTTTATACTATTATTTCTGACTCAGGCCTGACCTCTTGTGGATGTTTCTTTTTTATCGGAATTAATTTAGACATGGGATTCACTTCCTGGGTTTTCCTGAATAGGATTGTAACTGACTATGGCAGAGAACTTCAGGTCTATTGTTTTTCTGGTTTTTTTTTCCCGGTATAGTTGATCCATGCTGGCAAAGGGGAAGCTATCAGGATCAGGTCTATTCTGAGATCCTTAATTCCACTGGGAGATTTGGTGGGAGTCATCAGCATTGCTTTCCAGATGCCAACGATAGCCAAAGGTAATATTGTTCTTTGGAATACAGTATTGTGTTGAATAACAAAATGCCTGATAGAACTTTTTTTCCCTGGTGAAGCAAATGGATCAAGGAGTCTTTAAAGATATTTACAACTGTATTATTTATGAAGTTTTTTCTTCATTGTATTGTAGATTTAATCTGCTTTCTAGTCTAATGACATGTAAGTTTTCACATTTCAGATACTGTATAGACAAAAGGAATTATATATTCTGTTGTTTTTCCTTGTTCCCTTAACCTATTACTGTTCTAGGCAACTCTCTAAGATTATACACTGAAGAGGTGTTGATTTACAGAGTATTCTCATCTGAGGGTTTCCCCTATCAACAAAATCATAGGTCCAGTCCCTAACCTTGACCTCTGCTATCCTTTAATCTTCTCTTTTCTGGTTGGCTACAATCCTCCAATTTGTCCTCTTCAATAATTTATCAGTTGTGATTGTGATTGTTTTATTCCCAAATTATTTACTTTTTTTTTGAATGTCCCATAGTTGAAAAGAAAATTTTTCATTTGGGCTTTCACTCTGATCAACAGGCAAAACTCAGGACAAAGAGAATTCAAAGGATTTTATTATAAGTATGTCAAGGAAGCAACACCTTGATGGGCTGATCACTCAGCTTTTATAGGTTAACTTTAAGATAATTCACATAGGTCCACATCAGCTAAAGAGGTGGGGCCCTTGAATCTCAGTTCCTTCCCAAGGTAGCAATTTGCAGGTGAGGGTACTTGACAAAGAGCGAGTGATAGAAAAACTGAAGACTTAGTGTCTCCTTCCCCACCAGAATCTCCCCCAACACTGTTTGATAAGCAGGGATGGGAACAATGGGTAACTGAGTCAACATAATTTTCAATACTGTGATGGTTCACTTTAGAAACTGCAGAGTAGGGACAGCTAGGTGGCACAGTGAGTAGAGCAGCAGCCCTGGAGTCAGGAGGACCTGAGTTCAAATCTAGCCTCAGACACTTGACACACTTACCAGCTGTGTGACCTTGGTTAAGTCACTTAACCTCAATTACCCTGCCTTCCCCCTCCACAAAAAAGAAAAAGAAACTGCAGATTAATCACTGAATCAGCAACGTTTCTTAAGTACCTTCAGTATGTAAAACACTGTTAGTATAAGGGAAAATACAAAGTTTATACAAGTTTCAAAGAGAAAAATTTTGGGTTAATATAGGGAAACTTTCTGACAAGTAAAGCTGTCCAAAAGTCAGATATGCTACCCCACTTTCCCACTCAGTAGAGTGGGATTTTTCAAGTAAAGGCTGATTGACTACTTATAGGTTATGTTGTAAAAAGATTCTTATTCATGTGTGGATTCCATTAGATCCTCTGAAGTCACTTGCTGATCAGCCTACAAATTTGTGATTTATTGATGCCTTTCAATGAGGGAAATGTCTTTCGTTAGGTAAGGTAAAAATGTTTCTGGGGAATTATACAATTTGGTGTTTAATAATGAAATCCTGTCATTTTTGCAAATTTCAAGATAATTTAGTAATCCCTTAAAATGTGCCAGGAGCTATGCTAAACCCTGGGCATATAAATGCAAGCAAAAAAAATTAAGTCTTTGCCCTCAAGGGGTATATATTCTAATGAGATAAAATAACACATAAAAGGAAACTGAAAAGGGGAGGCTCTACCCCACTGAGAGCATGGTGGCAAGGAATGAAGGATGGCTGGTGTGGGCCCTCCCCCTAAATGGAATCCCTGGGAAGAACTCACCAATGGGAAAAGGGAGCCACAGAGGTAGAGAGTGAGAGATAGAAGGATGTTCCAAAGTTGAGAAGGCCATAGGTGCTTAGGGAAATCCAGAATAGGAAGACAGCTAAAACATGGGGGCAAAGTCCAGAGAGATATTGCAGGGGTATGCCACTAAATGTTAACAATAGAATCTCAAAAAACATATACATGATATACTTTTAAGTTTAATTTGCATTATTAACCCTTTTTTTTTTATAAATTTCTTAAGTTTAGAGCAGACATTCAACAGAGCAGTATATTAAGACCTGATTTGTAATGTTTGGTGATTTCTGAGTTGTAAATGCTCATACTGACAACTTAATAATTGGAAAGACTTGGCTCCTGCACAGCCCTGGTGATGGGTGACATTTATATGGTACTTAACTACATTGTATTTGATCCTCACAACAGCTGTCTGGGTCATGTTATTAAAACCATTGTGATGAGGAGAAAAAGCTCAAGGAGGTGAAATGACTTGTTCCTGCTCACATAGTGAGTAGCAGAGACTAATTTAAACCCAAGTCTTTGGTTTCTAAGGCCAGTACTTAATCAATCATGCTGTAATGTTTAATGTTTAATGATCAAATACAGTGATCCAATGCGGCTTCTTGCCAGACCATGAATTTCTTCTATAACATTCTTGATAAGTGGCTACAAGGTTATAAAGAGGTAAAGGCATCTAATAAAGGAGTAGAGGCAAGATTCAAAACTTTTAAGCCCAACACTCTTTCCACTCTACTGTAGTGATCAGCAAAGAAGAGAGAGAAGCAAGTTAGTTGTAGAGAAATGGAAATTCACTCTTCCTCTTGGAAAGTGAGAAGCATAGTTTTACATAGGCCAGACACAGGAAACAGGACAGAGAACTAGATAGCATCCTTTTCCCCTCAAAATTCTTAGCAGCAATTAGAAAAATCTTACCCCAACTAAATTAAAGTGTACTGTAGAGAAAAAACCTAAAAACATTGTTTGTGATGGAAAAGCTTCCTTTAAGCCCATGATCCATAGCTGTATTCATATATCTGAAGCACAATTTTTTTTTAATGATTCAGAGCCAGTTGGAAGAAATATCCTATTATCAGAATCACAGAATTTGAAAAATGGGGAATGGAATTCAGTGGCCTTTTAGTCCACCATAACATTGAGATTTAGGGGTGCTCAGGACCCCAAAATACTGACATACCAGGTCCTGCCCTAATGAATTCATCTCAAACATTCTTTCAGACAAAAAAAACCAGCTTATTAAAGATTCACCATATTGGGTAGACTCTTAGGAAATCCCACCATTTTGCGGGCCGGAATAATCTGGGCTGAGCTAGATTGAATCTGAGAGTCTTCATGGAGGCAAGATGAGACTTATGCACAGAAAGACTGTGGGAGGGATCTAGGAGTGGTTCTCAGGTGATGGGAGGAGGGGTTTAGGGAGGGTTTTGAGGAGGAGTCTAAGGAGAATCTTGATGGGACTAGGATGACTAGAGGTCAGACTCCAGGAACCAAGAGGATGGGATTAAAGGTAGGAAGTAGCTGAAAGCAACCTGGAGGTAACATGTAGATGTAGAATATTTTTATAGGATTAAGGGTGTGAAATACCTGGACAATGGAGGGCTAGGCTAGGTTAAAAGTAACAGAGATTTGGGCATCTTGATAATGGAAGACTTATGGCCTCAGGCGAATGCCAGATCTTGTGGAAAGATTCGGGGAGAGTTCTTGGGGGTTCCCAGAACATATACCTCATCATTAACACACCCAACTAATGGTTGTCTGTGATTTAATGCCTCTGATTTAAACCTTCCAGGGAAGGGGAATCCACCCCATCTCTAGGCAGGCCATTCCATTTTTGGACAGCTCTAAATGATAGGAAGGATTGTTTTATTTTATTTCGCAAGGTCAAGCCTAAATATGCTTTTTTTTCAGCTTCTACATAGTGAACCAGCTCCTATCATCTGGAGTTCAGCAGAATTAAGTCTAATCCCTCCGCCCCTTGGCAGTTCTTCAAATACTTGAAGAAAACTGACATGCTCCCACAGAGGGTTCTCTAGGCTAAATATACCCAGTTTTTACAACCAGTTTTCAAATGGTGTGGACTCTAGGCCCTTCACTTGGCCCTCATCTGGACACTCCACAGTTTATTGGTACCCAGAACTGAGCACTCAGGTCTGAAAAAGGAAGAGTACAAGGGGACCTCCCTATTCCTGGAATATATGCCCCACTTCATATAACCCAAGATCACATTTGATTTTTTTTTTGGCTGGAACATCATATTGTTGACTCATGCTGATCTTACGGCATACCAAAAACCCCACATTTTTTTCAGAACAACTATTGTCAATCCATGCCTCCACCATCTTATATTTGTGAAGTAATGAGAGAAATTATTATTAATAACCAATGATCTGAGGAAACCCAGCATTCCCCCTTTTTCTATAGTCCTCATTTCAAATTTCAGTCCCTTGAAGAACATTAGGATGAGATTGAATTAATTCTTCTCAATCATTGTCAGACCCCGCCCAACTTTACAAGGAATTTAATGTAAGGTGGGAAGCCCATCTTGCTCTACTCAGGTTTGGGTGAGGATAAATTCATTGATTAGATTGCCTAAAACTTAATTTAAAAGTAAATGACATAATCAGAGTTCATTAGAATAGGTACAGCCCCTCATTGTATTATTCATTTTTTCATTGTTAACCCATCAGAGTTGATTGCCATGATATGGGCATATAAACTGTGAGCCCACTTCCATGAGACATCTTTGGCATTCTGGAGTGTCACCGACCTCTTTTATTAAAATGCTTGCATTTTAATAAAATGACTATTATCCAGAAATTATGTCTCTTGAACTTTTAAAATGTTGTAGTAGTTTTTTTTAAATACCTAATTGGAAGACTATATAAGAATTTCCTCTTATTAGAATTAGAACAATGCTCTAGCCTGTTATGAAGCTTTTGAATCTTGACTCAGTCATCCATTGTGTTACTTAGCTTGCATAGTTTTATATCATCTACATATTTGATAAGCATACCATCTAGGCCTTCATCCAGATGTTGATAAAAATGTTAAACAGCTTAGAGCCAAATGTAGATTACTAAGGTACTCTAGTGGAGGCCTACTGCTTCGTAGATGCTGACACATTAACAACTTTTTTTTGAGTCTGACTAGCCAACCAATTCTGAATTAGTTCACCTTCTTATCACTCCTTTCTTAAACTATTGCAATAACCTGCTAGTTGGAGTTCCTTCATGTCTCTCCCCCCTCGAATTTATCCTCCACTCAATTCCTAAAGCATTCTTTTCATGTCACTCCTTCTATTCAATAAACACCAGTGGCTCCCTATTGCCTCCAGGACCAAATATAAGATCTCTATTTGGCTTTCAAAGCCCTTCACAATCTGCTTTCCAGTCTTCATACATTTTACTCACCTCCATATACTCTATGATCCACTACACTGGATTTTTGCTATTTCTTACACACTTTCTATCACTTTCTAACTCCAGTCTTTTACACTGGCCCTTTTCTTTGCCTGTAACGGTTTCCCCTCTTAAGGGCTAACTCCTAGCTTCATTCAAATGTCAGCTCAGCTTCTGAAGGAACTTTTTTACCCTGTTTTTCCTAACTACTAGTGCCTTCCCTCTAAAATTGACACTTCCATTTATATTGTAGATACCTTATATGTACATCTTTGCCATTACAATCCTTGTGCTCCTTGAGAGCATAGTGCCAAGCACATAGTAAATGCTTAATAAATGTTTGTTCACTGACTGACTAGAACCTTGCAGAGTTTGTATTCTATTGCTATAGCCTTTGAGAACCCACACTTTACTAAAGAAATAAGATGGAGGGGTGCGGGTGGGGGGAGGAAGAGAGACAGTAATAGAGATGCGGAGAAAGACAACAGTGTGATGGATAACAGACTGGTTCAGGAGTCATGGAAGACTGTAGAAGTCCTGTCCCAGACTTATGATAACTATGTGACTTGGGCAGGTCACTTATGTCAGTACCATAGGAAATACTAAGTCTGCAAATTACAAGTTGCTGTTCCACACTGGTGGAGGGAATTTCCATGCTGAAAATCCCCTCATATTAATAAAATCACAGGACTCTTCCTGTCTTTCCAAATACAATGTGGAAAATATCATGGAAATAAAAATTTACAAATAAGTTGTTATTCATATCGTTATTTATTAAGTTTTATCTAAAATTGAGACTCATGATACCTCTATAATTATTTTGTAGCTTTATGAAAGAGTTTTACACATACACACACATACACAGATACACACACTCATGAACACAGAGGAGATAGAAAGGTACCCTGTATTTTAGTTGAATATAAATGTAACATTTATATAAAAATGAAATGAATAACTATTTAATCAGAAAATTATTTCCATTATGCTCTTTACATAATCTATGGTTTTATTTTCATTTCACCTTCTAGGCTCTATTTCTAATTCTATTTTTCATTTTCATTTTCTCCAAATATACATTCTGGAAATTTAATGAATACTTCTATTTTATTCCTTTTACTATCTCTTTTTCATGATCTTTCCCTATTTAACATCACACTTCATTTATTTTTTTTGATATGAATTCTGATACTTCAGCATATTTATTATAGATAATGCAAATAATGATTTAACACATCTTCCTCAGTAACTTTTAGTGTATCCTTAGATACTTCAGCTGTTTTACATTACACATATGACAACGCTTCCAGAAGCTGGCTCCCCAGCCTCCTCCACATGGACAGATGTCAGAGATGTTTTGTGTATATAATGTACACACACACACACACACACACACACACACACACACACACACACACACGCACATGCACGCACACATACACACGCACACATTCTCTCTAGCCTTCTCATTCCTTCCCCTCTCTATTGCTCAATAATTTGAGAAAATTCTTTCCCCTCTCTCTTTTCCTTTTTCCTCTCACTTTTCTTCTTCTTCTCTTTATTGTATCATCTCTATTTTTCCTTATTGAGATCCAAAATGACCTTACTCAGGGATGGTAAATATAATGATTGTACTAGTAACTATCAAAATGACATTAGACAAATTAAAGCCCTTGAGGGAGATTTAAACAGCTGACATTCCTAATAATACCCAGAAGTACTGTTTATAGCATCCACATTAGTTGATATCTACTTCTCTCTCCTCTAATTAAACCTAGATTTAAGGAACCAATACACACACAGACACACATATATACACACAGACACAGATACACACATATATGCACCACCAGCATGTTTAAATACATTTTTAGAATGTTGCGTATTGTTTTTCTGTTTTCAGTAATCTTGCCTTTTATTTATTTTTTACTGCAAATGAAAACTTTTAGCTACATCCTGGGTTAAAGGTTAAAGTAAGTTCTTATGAGCTCTCTTGGGCAGCTAGCCATCATTATACAGTTGTTGATATAGAAAGAAAAGAATTATGTTTCTAGTTCCAACTTACTTTTTCTAGATCTCTGGAACAATTTATGCATACATCTATATGATCTCTCTCACACATATATATGCTGAAATTCTTTATAAGATGCTGGGTATTGAAAATTATGAAGTTTTGGAACTTAAAATCATTTGTGGACTGTTGAATCCTATAATCTTTTCTCCTTTTATGGGGATGATATGTAGGATTTTGACTTTGTTTTATTTTTCTACCATCTTCAGAATTAAATAGAATTTTTTTTTTTGCCAAACTTACATTAACAGCCAATATGTTTAAAATAGACAATAAACTAGTCAGCTATATGAGTACTTTTGCTAAAAAGAATTTTTAAAAGTATTATATATTCTGGTACTCAGGGAATTGTTTTTCTCCTAATGGTTTGATTTCTTTTGATGTCAATAGTATCTGAAAGTAAGCCAAAAAATTTTTTTTGAGTCAGTGGCTGGAAAAACTAAATAATCATTTTATTAATTTTTAAACTGAAAAAAGAAGAAACAGGAGAAGTCCTATGGTATTTTACCTCCAGATAAACATTAATAATGTTACTTTCTCTCTTTTAGATGGAAATGTGGTGGAACCTGACATGTCAGCAGGGTTTTGCCCAGATCACAAGGCAGCCATGGTTTTGTTCCTTGACAGGGTCTATGGAATTGAGGTTCAAGATTTTCTCCTTCATCTTCTTGAGGTTGGCTTTCTGCCAGACCTGCGAGCTGCTGCTTCTTTAGACACGGTAACAATTTAAAAATCTGTTCACCATTTCACTTTGATGGACTGTTCCAACTCATTGTTTGGGGGGGGGGGGTGTGTGAAAGATGACTTCACCTCAACAAATTAGAGAAAACAAGAAAACTGAGATTTTTCCCGTAAAAAATGAATCTGTCCCTTAAAAACAAACAACTGGCTTTCAAACATTTTAAAATGTTAAGAATTTATACTATTTAAATGGGCATTTTTTGAAAAGCAGGGTTTACTGACAAAGTAATAATATACATGATTATCATATTACTTTTAAGACAAATTGGCTCTCTTGCCATGTATATTGGCTTTCATGGAAGACATGTTAAAAGATTATTTAGTTGTATTTTACGGCCCATACTGGAATTCTAAGTGGTGTATCAATAGTTAGGACAATATCTTTTATATTTTCAGGTAAAAGAACTCTTCATATCTGTGAGGGAAGTCAATTTCAAATGGATATAAATACTATTATAAGGGTCATAATGTTAATAGAACAAAAATGAAATTGCACACAAAGATGTAAATTCTTTTTTGTCTTTTGCAAGAACTATTACATTTGTTTTTGTGTTCCCATTGTCTAGTATGGTGTTTTATACATAGTAGGTAGTTAATAAAAGTTGTTTAAATAAAATTACATATAAGGTGTATTTCTGAAAATAAATGAAATAACTAATGTATAATAAGGAATTAATCTTTAACTTATTCTAATGGAGGCAGTATGATCTTATAAATATGTTATTAACATAAAACAAAAGACGGTCCAAAAAAATTTATGTTTGTGAAATGCAATTAGACACACGCATATATACACATTCGTTTTGGTGCCCACTTTTGATTTAGTCCCACTATTAATGACTCAAGACTTGGTAGAATTCATGGGAAGAGGGAAGAAAACCTCAGGAACCTATGGATGATCCATTTATGGGAATTGAAATCTGATTTTATCTTAGTTTTCTTAAATCAGAGAACTATACAGCCAGGTATTTCACATAGAAGAACCATCCATAGTCATTCTTTCTTGGGTAAGAGAATTAATGAATTTCAGTAATAGTTTGTTATTTCTCTCCTTAATGTCTTGTTCCATATGTATGCAACTCATTGGTGTTCATTTCATAGGCTGCTCTTAGTGCCACAGACATGGCATTGGCTCTCAATCGGTATCTTTGCACAGCAGTCTTGCCTTTGTTGACAAGGTGTGCTCCTCTTTTTGCTGGCACTGAGCACCATGCTTCACTCATAGACTCACTGCTTCATACAGTGTACAGGCTATCCAAGGGCTGTTCTCTTACAAAAGCTCAGCGGGATTCCATAGAAGTCTGTCTTCTCTCTACTTGTGGGTAAGTAAAGACTTAATTCTGTATTGAATTTAAATTTTTCCAAGAAAAAATTATTACTAGTCCTCCGTTAACATTCATTAATGATAAAATATTAAATTAATTTCTGCTCAAGTGGAAAGTGCTATTAAATTAACCTAATCCTAAAGACAAATTCCAGAAATAGGCAGTGCTTCTTCTCTGAACTTATTGAAATGCTTTGGATATTTGCATTATGTTAATTTTTTTTCATTTTTCTCCTCCTAATTCTTATTTGCTTCTTCTTCCCTCTGACTCCTGTCTACATTGATGCTAATTAGTACATTTTTCAGGGGAAGGTTGAGGGATTTTTTTGTGTGTAACAATGTATAATAATATTTTTCTACCTGTTATTTCTGAGGACTGTTTTTAAATTTGATTGAGAATATCAGCTTGCTTTCTGGGAGGAGGAGGGAAAGGGAGGGGTACTTTGTGTGGCTGCTGTACATGGGTGAAGATTAGAAGATAGAGATATACATAAATTGAGGATATACATAAGTTTATTATATATAAAATATGGAAGGCACTGACTATACTTGAAAATTTTAAAATATGTTTTGTGGTATATTACTGCTATGAAACCATTTGAAAAATATTGAATTTTTATTAACTTCAACTTCCTGTTTTCATTATTGTTTCATTATTGTTTGACAAAGATTACTGATAGTTAATTCTCTACCTAACTAATTCCACCTAATTTGGCACACATTCTATACTTGAAGTTAAGTGGTCTAGATAAGAGTTCTAGCTTATGTCATGAATTATAATACCTGCTTAAATGAAAGTATTTTTTACTTCACTGTTAGAATTATTATTGTTCCAACAGCCAGTTGAGACCTTCCATGATGCAACACTTGTTAAGAAGATTAGTTTTCGATGTTCCATTATTAAATGAACATGCTAAGATGCCTCTTAAGGTAAGTATAGGCAAAGTTTATGGTTAAATGGTCACTTGTGCCTCCTATTTTATTTCCTATAGAGTAATAGTCTTCTAATATTTTTTCTAAAATCACTTTCCTGAGAGTAGATGGTAAAAACAAACAAACAAAAAGACATAACTCATATGTAGACAAACAAAAAAAAACAAATCTCAGCAATAGCTATTAGATAAATTTGTCTTTTTGCATTAAGATCTCAACTTGTTTATTAACCATACTTTGTTCACTTATGGAGAGCTCTCTGAGGTTGTGTATTTTATTGCTGGCTTTCACTCTTGAATTTTGCCTCTTGTGTATTATTAATCTCCTTAACCGTTCTATATTTCACCTTTTATTCTTGGTGGCATTCAGTTTGGCATACACACACACACACACATGTATATGTGGGCTGTTTTGCTTTTTTTCTCTTTCTTTCATTTATGCAACACAGTCTTTTATCACATATTCCAAGCTTCAGCCAAATGTATTCTTAACCACTTCTTATTAAGCACATTAATAGCCTGAGAGCTTATATTTGTGACATTATTCAAATTTTTCTCAGATACCATCTTTTTATCTGTTTTTTTTTTAAAAACAATTTGCCTTTAGCTTCTAAAGCCTTGATCTTCTATTAAAACCAATAACCAAAGTCTAAAGTCTTCAATTTCTTGCCTAAGACTTCATAATCCCTGGCAATGCTTTTTAGGTTCCATCTCTTTTGTGGCCCCAGATGAATCACTAGTTTAGAGGCCATTAAGCTTTTCTTCACCTTTCAGATAAATGGCCTAGGAAGAATGCAAACTTATATTATTTGAGCTAATTTCTCCAGATGCTTTGGTATCCCTCAGCAGAAAGTTAACTACAACTAATAATCTTTTTTTTGGTGAACATTATTCAATAACAATTCTCCAAATAGAATGCATAGATCCATGTCATTATTCTTTGGAAAAGAAGTTACTTTCTCCTTAAAGTCCAGCTCCTTATATTCATGGAAAGAGCCTCATGTCTTTTAGTTATCTCCAAGTATTTAGTGTTTATCTTTCTTTAATGAGTCTCATTTTTACACCCTCCAGCTTTAAGGTAGTACTCTTTGGCTGCTTGGCTGTAATTTTTTTCATTGATTCTCTTTAAAAATTAACATTCCTGCCCCTTTTGTTTATCCACTCTTTTTTTCAACCTCCAAAAAAGGAAACTGATGTGCATATGTAGCTATTAACCTTGGCAGCCTCCTGCTCATTCTTATAGCCCCTATCTTTAGTTGAGTGGGCAGTCACTAATCTTCAGCATTCAGACATGCAAATAGTTTGTTGATCCTGCTGTGGGCAAGAAATAAATGATTTGTGAGAATAAACAAGAATCTGCTAAGGCTGTTGGTAATTAACAGCACTGCCTACACTGTCAACATTTGTTTTGTTAGATACTCATTGAATGTCATGCTTTCTACCTAAATGTAGACAAATACTTAACAGTGGGGAGCAGCACATTGGCCATTTACTTCACTGGGAGACCTAGCAAAGAATACCATGGGGCTATTTAGAAACTCGGGTAACCAGTCTCTGGGATTTCATAGTTGCAGATCTTGTTATTGATCATGGTCTCCCCCCACTAAGGATATCTGTAGTGTGTACTGCCTCAGGGTGCTGGGTTGGCCTTCTTTGGCATGTCATTGGTGTGATGACTGACCAGTTGGGAGGCTATTGCTAGATCTGGGTGCCACATGCCCAGGTCCCAAGTGCCTTTTCACCAGGCACCCCCTCAAGTGTCCCTGGAAGTTTGAAGTATGTTGCCTATGACTCTACTAGCTCTCCTGGATAGTTTGTATATGTGGAATGTGGAGTTAGGAAGACCTGAGTTAGCATTTCTCCTCAGATAGTTATCAACTGTGTCACCCTGGCACATTATCTAACCTCTGTCTGCCTTTTACTCATTTGTAAACTGGAGATAATAATAGCATCTATCTCTCAAGGTTGTTATAAGGATCAAATGAGATAATATGTATAAAGCACTATATAATTCTAGCCATTATTATTAGTCCCATAGCTAGGCTTTCTGCCAATTTATCATTATCAATAGATATGAACAGATTACATAGAGAGTTCTGTATTTTCTTTTAACGGCCCTCTGTATTTCTTTGAAATTAGATTTTAGCCAGTATGCATAGATGTATTTTGAGTTAGGCAGTACATGCCATTCTTGTGGAGAAGATGGATGATGTTTTATTAGATTGAATACAATGAAATGGATTCAGAATTGGTTGAATGGCCATCCTCAAGGGTAATTATTCATGTATCAATGGCTACATAGTAAGTGTTCCTTCAATGGAGTGCCCCAGGAATCTGTTTTTGGCTCTGTACTGTTGAGCATTTTTATCAGTGACCTAGATAAAGTCACATGAAATGCTTATCAACTTTGCCAATGACAAATCTGGGAGGATTACTTAACACACTGGATGACAGTAATGATAGAAAAAGCTAGAACATTTACAGGCTAAATAACATTGGATTAAATTTAATAAGATGATATTAAATGAACATAAATGTCAAAGTTTACACTTAGATTAAAAAAAATCAATTTCACAGTGTTGAAGAAAATCTTGTTCTCTTAGTTTAGGTAGAAACCTGCCAGAAACATTTTTTAAACTAATTTAGATTATTCTAATTTAAGGATACCTGCTTAGAAACCAGGATGCAAAGATGAGCTACATGACTCCATGCCAAATATATTGTAGTGGGGATTATTTTCATATATTGCTTCAACTATGTGGCTGCTAAGGTCCCTTAGAACTCTCAAATTCTTTCATTCTTTGGCTAAAAGGAGAGAGAATACTATTTGGGAAATATTAGGGAAAGTTTTTTTTTCAAAGAAACTAATTTTGAGCTAGGTCTTCTAAAATTGGTAGACAAAGACTGACAGAAAAGGAAAGAGTATGAGCAAACATATATAGTCATGTAAGAATACTTTTTTCAGTTACTGTGCCTTATTCCTATTCAGTATCTAAAGGTCATTGTGAATTACATTGTTATTCAATTCAACCTTTTACAAATAGAAACAAGCAGAAATTAATGGACTTGGGTTTTTTTCTATGTTTTAGTGTCATAAAATCATAGAATCTCAGTACTTAAAAAGGGTCTCAGAGGTCATCTGGTCTGATCCAGTCTTAAATAGGAATAATGTCTACAGCAAATCCTGACAGTTGGTCACCCAGGCTGTACTTGAAGATATTCAGAAATGACTTACTACCTAAATAGATATCCTGTGCCATTTTTGGAAAGCTGCAGTTGTTTGGAAATTTTCCTAATATTGAGCCAAAATCTGACTCCCTGCTAGTGCTATTCATTGCTCCTAGTTTTGCTCCCCTGGGACCAAATAGAGCAAGTCTAATCAAAGACTCATCTTTCTGAGTTCAAATCCTCTGATACTTCCTAGTTGTGTGACCCTGGGCAGGTCACTTAACCTTGTTTGCCTCAATTTTTCTGATCAGTAAAATGAGCTGGAGAGAAAATGGCAAACCACTCTGGCATCTATGCCAAAAAACAAACAAACAAACAAAAAACCAAATGGGGACGCAAAAGAGTCAGACACAACTGAAAAATGGCTGAAATCTGATCCAAAGAGTTGTAAACCCAGCAAGTCAAATGAAATTTAAAAAAATTCAGATGAAGTTGGTAAATTTCACTTCTGAGTTGGTGGCATTGCATGATATTAGAATTCTGGATGGGAGTTCATGAAAAGGACTGTCTTTTGCTTTTGACTTTTAAAATTATTTATACATAGCTGCTGACAAATCATTATGAGAGATGCTGGAAGTACTACTGCCTGCCTGGAGGCTGGGGGAACTTTGGTGCTGCCTCAGAAGAAGAACTTCATTTGTCAAGGAAGTTGTTCTGGGGCATTTTTGATGCCCTCTCTCAAAAGGTAACGTTACTTCCTTCATATGTTGTAAGTTGATGGTTTGCTTAAGCAACCAGAGTTTTCCTAACATTATTTTTCTAGTACATTGAATGGGTTTCATCTGAAACTTAAGCAACTACTATGAAATTCCTCTATATTTCTGTCTGTACCTTTCATGACTACATAAGATCCCCATTGTTCCCTTAAAGATACTTTAAATATCTGCATTAACTTTTCTTCAAAATTATCATTATTGTGTACATGGCACTTCCTCAGTATTTTAGGACCTGAATGATGAAATATCCATGAATATGACAAAATGCAATGTATATCTCGTGGTAAATACCAGTGGAATTGAATAGATCATATCTAAAAGGTCAGCTTTCATGTTCATTCTCTCAGTTGCCAGGGGAATGCAAGATAACCTTGCGTTTATCACAATTGTAATAGTATTTATACCATGCATTAATGTTTCCAAAGCACTCATACATATGTTGCTTCATTTGAGCTAATTCTAATGTTTAACTAATACTGTTTATACCTTACAGCTAGGTGCTGTGTAAATTAAGGTACTTCTCTTTTATGGTGTTAATATTTTATCAATTTTTTAAATATATTGAGTGTCTTTCGTGTAAAAAGAGTGCTAAGTGTTAACCGGGATTCAAGTATGAAAATATTGTCTCTGCCCTAAAGGAGTTTCCTATTTAGTAGAAATAATATATATAAACAACTAGAATACAAAAAAATTTAGATGTTTAAAAGAGGTACAAAAAAAGCATGTTAGCTGATCAAAAGTATTTTGAGGCCCAGAATATACATTAACATATACTGTAGTAAAAGCCCAGAAGCATGGTGAATGTAAACACCCAAGATTATATTTGTCATAGATAATCAACAAGCCAGACCATTCATGCATGACAGTATATTGAGAGGTAACTCAGTTTAAAACTATAAAATTTTATGTTACATTTATATCTGTTGAGGTGACACCTCTCACACACGCTGACTGTGTAATCCCAGACAAATTTCTTCACCTCTAGTGTTCTAGGTAATTCCCTAAGACTACAAATTGCAGGGCAGCTAGGTGGCTAGTGGATAGGACTGGTTATGGAGTTGGTAAGACATCATCCTGAATTCAAATGTGATCTCAGACACTTCCTAGCTGTGTGACCCTGGGCAAGTCACTTAACCCTGTTTGCCTCAGTTTCTTCATATGTAAAATGAATTAGAGAAGGAAATGGCAAACCACTCCAGTATTTCTGCTAACAAAACCCCAAATGGGGTCACAAGGAGTTGGACACAACTGAACAACAAACTGCAGAAAAGGTACCAGCTTGGATTGGTGGAAGAAGTTCCTCACCAATAGCTCTTTATTACTGATGAAATCACAGGTCTAATCCCCGCCCCAATTCTTACCAGTCCCTCTGTACACATTTTTGTCTTGTTTTCTATCTAATATATTATGTAAAAGGAAATGCTTTTTTTTTTACAAACATGCTTTTTAATAAGTAATTTTAAAGTGAATTTGACAAATAGCCTTTCCTTTAAAAATAAAAGTAACATACATTTCTATGGTATTTTACAATTTACAAAGCATTTCCCTTAAAACAACTTTGTGTGGTAGTTAGTGAAAATATTATTCCTTACCCCTTTCCCAAACCCCCATTTTACATATGAGGATATTGACACTCAAAAAAATTAAACAACTTGCCCAAGTCACAGAGCTGGAACTGGCACTCAAAGCCATGATTCCCAACTCTTAATCTAGTTCTTATAAGATCATGGACCTAGAGCTATGATGAAGAAGGAATGAAAGTATTAAGCATTTCTAGCACCTCCTATGTATCAGACACTGTACTAAGTGCTTTTTACAGATATCTCCTTTTATTCTCACAACAACTTGTGAGATAGGTGCTGTTATCATTCCCATTTTACCTTTGAGAAAACAGGAAAACAGGTTAAGTGACTTGCCCAGGGTCATACCACTAGTATGTATCTCGGGCTAAATTTGAACTCAGATCTTCTTGAATCTACTACATCACCTCTAAGGTTGCTGCCTCTAAGGGAGCCCAGAGGCCATTTAAACTTAACCCTTCATTTTCCAAATGAAGAAATAGTGGGATAAAAAGGTTAAGTGACTTGGGTAGGGTCACAGAAGCAATAAAACTAGAAGTTGTATTTGAACTGAGGTCCTCTGAATCCAGAGTTTACTTTTCTACTTTACTCTCCTATTGATAATACTGCTGGAAATTGGATTATATGGTTGAATCAAGAAGAAATCTCTCAGTTTGTTGATCTTTTCAGTAAGGTATTTCTGCCCCTTGAACCCATGGTTTGACTTGAATTGTTCTGCCTCTCCAGAATGCTATAATTTCCTGTAGCTTGTTTCCAGAGTCATTATTGATAGCAAAATAAAACAACAAAATAAAAAGCATGGTTCTTCATTGCAGTAAAATGTTGATAGTGCTTTCAAGTCTCTTTTTCAGTTACAGCAATCAGGTTAATTTCACTTGAAATATGGAAACAAACTTTGGTATGGGGCAGAGATCTAATTTTCTTTTCTTGTTCTTCGATGAACTTTAGTTTCCCTTGTTTTTGTGGGTGTTTCAGGCTGTTTTATTTCTATTTCTAACTGTGTTTTATTTTGTACAGAAAGAATCTATCAGGCAATTATAGTAGTGTAAGATAATTTTTGTCTCTGATTCTTCTGTATTGTTTAATCATCCTCAGTAGTAATGGTGGCAAGGTTTGCTGAACACAGTATTTGTTCTGTCCTCTGCTTCCCCACAGAAATATGAACAAGAATTATTCAAGCTGGCATTGCCGTGTCTCAGTGCCGTTGCTGGAGCTTTGCCTCCTGACTACATGGAGTCAAACTATGTCAGTATGATGGAAAAGCAGTCATCAATGGATTCTGAAGGAAACTTTAACCCACAGCCTGTTGATACCTCAAAGTATGGACTCTTTCTATTGCAGCAGATTTTTATTGTAAATGATTTGTGAAGTCTGAATTTGCATAAGGTACTAAAGTGAACTTTCTGTAATCCCTGACCAAGTTTAATCAATAGTAATAGCCAAGGAAGTTAATAGGTGATGTTTCAATAGAAATTTACCCTGAAATATTTGTTTATGATTATAACTAAATATCTACATAACTATATTTTTCTCAGCAGTTCTCAACATGCGTTTCAGAGTTGTTTATAGAGTATATGTGGCAATCACTTTAACCACCACTGAATCTCACTAAGTGCTGTGGTATCAGTAGAAGCTTTTGTTTCATATTACAAACCACAGCATAGTAATTTAGGGCAATGGCATTTGAGAATTGAGCTGTGGCAATGATAATATACAATTAGATATTTTTTTTCCTTTTTATTTTTTCTTTTTATTTTTAGTTTGCAACACATGGTTCTACATAATTTTGAGTTCCAGATTTTCTTCCCTCCCTCCCCAAGACAGCATGGAATCCCATATAACTTCCATGTATAACTTTGCATACAATTAGATATTTTAAAATATCAATTATAGGTAAAAATACTGTTCAGCATAAAGAAACAGCTAATGTTTAGGAGTAACTTGGCATAGGCAACATTGTCTATATTAAATGGTCAGGAAAGATAAGTTTTGAAATGTCATCAGTGGTTTTTTTTTTTTTTCAGTCTTCTCTGAGTAGGGTCATAGTTTCATACTTCCAAGGAAAGCTCCCTTTCTTGCCATACTGCATTATACATTTAGTGATCACTCCACCAGGTGACTCTTAGCCAGGTAGTCATCACTAGATATCTATTGTCAACTTTCCATTAACACCTGGGTATATTTCAGAGTTTTTCTATGACATTCATTAATAGGCCCCAGCTCTCTTAGCTTCTATGACTATAACAGATCTAACTTGGGCAATTTGATGAACGTACTAGGAAAAATGTTCACTTTATTTCCATGTTATTTTTTACCTTTTTATATCACTTGCAAAAGAAACAGGCAATGGCCAAAAATTATCGCAATTCCACATTTTGTTTCTGGATTAGTTGATGGACTTGCCAATGTTTAATCTAGGTCAGGCTCACAGAATACTATCATCAATTAAATTAAATTCACCAAGTACTTATTGAACACTTAAAATATGTTGATCTCTGCATTATAAGTTTTGAGTTTCCTAATGGATGTAGGCATACATAAGGGAGTAGCATAATTTATACATAGGAAAATTTTTATAAATGTGTGGCATGGTTAAATTACTGTTTAACTTCTGTAGCAAGAAAAACAGTTAATTATGCATGATTTTATTTATATTTCTATTCTCAAAATTATTAGTTTTAATTTTTAATTATTTTTAATTATGACTACCTGTAAATATAATACTTCCTTTCAATGGTATGTTAGAAATTTTGAAGTTTTAAAATTCATATTTTTTTAGGATTTAGAGCTGTAAAAGGCTTCATATTTTATTTCTCATGTCAGCTAAGCCAAAAATTTAATATACTTAATCTTTGTTCAAGAAACAATGTATCATTTAGTCATATAAATAGCTTAGAAAATAAAACAAAATAATTTCTGAACTTTCTAATTATATCTCTCTTTGTTAGATACTATTGTTAGAATGTTATAGACCATTTGAAACTATAATTACTAATGCAAGGCTACAGAAAAAAAATTAATTTAAGAGAAATGAAGAATCTTAGTAAATGAAAAAAGTAGAGGAGTAAGGTTTCAGGAAACTGAACTTTACCAGGTGACAGTTTTTCAGGGAAAAAAAAATTGTTTTAACATAAAGAACATGATTTGCCACCAAAGAACATGTACTATAGAAGAGAAAAACAGTTCACCAAGTTTGATAAGAACAAATTCTGCTTTAATTTATCTTCTTTTCTTAATCAGAGTGTCTTTATATTCTTGAACTGAATCTTTTAGTTAACATATAACTTAGTATGTAGTAATATTGAAGGATACTCAGTGTTTCGCATTTTCTGTAGCCCTGTATTTTTGTTTACCTTTTTTAGGACACTAGCTCTAAAAATTAAATATGTATAAAAGGTATGTAAGAGGCAGCATAGGTCTCTGGTTGTAGAGACAGTCTTGAAGCCAGGAAGAACTGAGTTTAAGTCTTACTTCTGGCTATATAATCTGGAAAAGTCATTTAAATTCTCACTTTTTAAAGTAACTCTATGGCTATAAGGTGCAGAGTGGTTGCTGCTTGGTTCACCATTTGGGATGTTCCCTTTGCCAGTGAAATCATAGGTCCAGTCCCTATCCCCCATGTAAAAAATAATTAAGTAATTCACAATAAGAGTATCAGCTTTTTTGTCTCTTAAGTATTATAAACTGTTTGTTCCTTATTTTTTTCTTTCAGCATTACAATTCCTGAAAAGTTAGAATACTTCATTAACAAATATGCAGAACATTCACATGACAAATGGTCAATGGAAAAGGTAAAAGCCAAAATATGACAATATAATCAGGCACTGTCCTTTCAAATAGCTTGTCAGTGTTGAATCCACTAGTGGGTAAAAAGTAAAATTTGATTATAAAAAGGGTATTTGCTAGCTGTTTTAGAGGCATTATGATGTCATGGAAAGAGTGCTGGACCTGGTGTTGAGAGTATGGGTTCATAGTTTTATCTTTTATGCTTGTTTTGTGAATATGGCAAGCTAGTTGGCAAACAAAATCACAGTAAGAGCAAACATATATTATTTTAAGGTTAGCTTTATGATCATTTCCTGATTTCATCTTCCCAACAACTTTCTGAGTGAACACATTAAATAATTCCAATTTACAGATGAGGAAACTGAGGCTTTGGGATGTTAAGTCTGCCACATCTACATGGTTGTTTAGAAGTTCCTATGAGATATTATGTCTAAAGTGCTTAACTATAATTTATGAGGGCTTTAAAGTTTGAAGTTGCAGTATAGTCTTAGCAAAGAATGGACATGTACATTCAGTTTCTTTGATCTAATTCTTAATACTATAGTTAGTATCAGTGGGATATGAATATGAATTACATTATTGATCATAGAGAGTAAAATAATTCTTCTGTAAATCTGTAAATAATATCTTGAAGATACCATAATGTTTTTGATACTTTGATAAAAATGTAATATTGAGAAGATTCTTAGGTTAATTTTGACCTTATGTATACAATTTACTTTTTGTAATAAGAAACAGAACTTTGACACTTGAAATATTCTGTTGGAGCCATAGCCTTAAAAAACATAATCATAGTTTAATGGTCTATCTCCCTGTCTTTCTATCTGATGTCACATTTTACCTATTGATATCAAATGGCACTCTGACAATTCATCAAGAGAAGGGGTGCATTTGTCAAATAGCATGCTGTATTTACATTTCATTGGTAAAATAATAGCCCAAATAGAAGTAAGCATATTTTACAATCCATATAGACTGTTATTTTGGCATAGAGTTGTTGATAAATGTTGGGGTACTTGTTTCCTCCATCAATTCCACAAGTGTGTAATGAGTGTTTATGGTTCAGAGAGTTGATGTTATGTTGGATTGGTGTTCTGCTTGGAGAGACATAAAATAGAAGAGTCATGACTGGGGTGCTCCTGTTCTCTTAGGGGGCTACACCATTCATGAAATGAACATTAAATGTCATGTATCTTCAAGAGCAAAATAATATAGAAGAGACTGCATATAAATGCTTTTGCTGATGTCTTTAGAATGCTCGAGGATCACAAGTCAGATCACAAGTCTTCTGTACACATTTTTTGCTCATTTTAGATCCATAATTTTGAACATAAAAAACCTGGAAACTGAATATTACAATATTTTTTCAAAACAAATTGTTGTTGGGCTTGTTTAACCTACATAAGAAAAATGTTGGGAAAGGACAAATCTTCAGTGTTAGAAGGGTAATCATGCAAAAGAGGGATTGCATTTTCCTCCTTATCCAGAGAATGAGAAGTAGTGGTTGAGCAGAGATAACTTTAGACTTTAATAAAGATTTAAAGAAAATATTCCTGATGATAGAATTGCTTCAAAGTAAGACAGAATACTTTTCGGAGGTAGTGGGTTCACTATATCTGTAGATTTTTTAAGAAGCTGGACAACCACTTGCCAGGGATATAGAAGGGATTCCTATTCAAGTACAGGTTGTGCTGTGTCCTGAGATTCCTTTCCAACTCCGAGATTCTGTGACTTACTCTTTTTCAGTTGGCAAATGGATGGATTTATGGTGAAATATATTCAGACTCTTCTAAAGTTCAACCATTAATGAAACCATATAAACTTTTATCTGAAAAGGTGAGAATACTTGTTATCCAAGGAGATATTCTCTTGGTGGTGGTTGTTTTAAGCCTATGTTCACATATACCATAGAGTCTTCCTGCCTCTAAAGTCAGCCTTCTATAAACTCATGTTTTTCTAACTGAAACTGTTTTTGTATTTTGACCTTTCGTTATCCCACACCAATTTTTATTTCATGCTCTTTCCTCTCATTTCCTAACTACAGTTTATTAAGTCTATTCTTTGGCCTCTCTACTTTATCTTACTCTTCATTTTTTAATTCTTTTCTCCCCCTATATCTTTATGATATTGCCCTATTCTATTTAATCTCCTGTCTCACAAACATAATAGATATTTTAAAAATATCCTTAGATTAGCAAGTGACTCTAGAAAAGAAAAAAAGGGATATTAAAATCAATTAAAATAATTTCTATATTTTTATTTCTTTAGGAAAATTAAAATAGCAACTGAAACTCTAAAGAAAATCTAGTTTTTAGTCAAAGAAATTGACTTCTTCTTATTTTGATGGTAAAATGGTGATCACATATTCATTTCTTGACATGTACCTCTCTGTTCTATCTAGCCATGAACAGAGAAGCTAAAGAAATTTGAAAATTGTAACGTAAAATCTGTTTGTTTTTTAGTTTCATTTGTTAAACCAGATCCCTTTTGTCCACTTACTAGAAACTTTACTTTGCATTGCATGTGAGAAACATTATTCATGTGATAAAAATAGAAGTTTTTTTTTCTAGAATAAAATTAACAAAATTCTTTAGTATTTCTACTTTAACGTATGACATACTCATTTTTTTTTTCTCTAGGAAAAAGAAATTTATCGCTGGCCAATCAAAGAGTCTTTAAAAACAATGCTTGCTTGGGGATGGAGAATTGAAAGAACCAGAGAGGGAGACAGCATGGCGCTCTATACTAGAACACGCCGCATCTCCCAGACAAGTCAGGTAATTACTATAATGACCCAGCCCTTCACACTATTTAGAGGGAAAAAAAAAGCCCTATAGTTTTAATTTTATCATTTGTATTGGGTTCATTCAACAAACATTGTTTTAGTGTCTAATGCTGTATGTACAAGGTGAATGTGTGCTGTGGATGTGAAGACAAAATAAAAAAGCTTCTACTCTTAAGAAGCTTAGAGTTTAAGAAGGATTATTCATAAAGCCAAGTTCTGACAGTATACCTCCTGCCCAAGAAGCTTCATTGGCTTGTGATTACCTCTAGGATAAAATAAAAACTTCTGTGTGTCCCTAGAAGTTTTGAGTTTAGTTTGGAGGAGGGAAGACTTACAAAACATGTGATAGTTATCTTAGTGGTATTAAAAGTATCGTCATGTAGAAGAGGAGTTAGACTTCTGCTTAAACTCAGAATAGAAACAATGAATAGAAGTTTCAGAAAGGTAAATTTAGATCTGATTCTATTAGGAAACATTTCCTACAATGAGAGCTGACTAAAAGTAAATAGGGCTTCCTCTGGAGATATTGGATTCCTTTAATGTCTTTAAGCAAAGGTTCAATGATCGATTTTCAGATATGTTTTAGAGTCAATCCTTTGTCAAATGTAGCTAGGACTTCCTTTCCAGCTCTTGGATTTTGTGAGTCTATAATTTCTTTGTGACCCTTGAAATGCCATATTATACCTAAAACTAATTTAGTTAGCCAGTAATAGCTTATAAAATCTGAAATATTAATGATTCAGATAAATTAATCAAGTCAGTTTTGTTAACACTTGCCTTTTTTATTCTTGGACACAAGGATTTTCTTAGTTATCAAATTTGTATTTGCTCTCACTTTTTCTGAAAAGGGTTTCAGAAAAACCTCTTTCCATATGGTCTTTGTAACAGCCTACTGTTTCTTTTGCACATCTGTCCCTTAGGTTTCTATTGATACTGCCCATGGCTACAGCCCCCGAGCTATCGACATGAGCAATGTTACCCTTTCCAGAGATCTTCATGTAAGTCTACCTGTTGATTTTAATTTTTTTCTAATCTTCTTTCTTCGTTATTGTTTTTTTCAAAAAAGCTATCCATAATTGTACAGATTGCTAAAAGTTGTCTTGTAAATGTTTTTAATAAATTATCTGTCAGATCTATGGATAGAGAAAAAGTTAATGAACAAACAAGCAATAGGTTCTCAGGAGATAAAATGAATAATTGTTATTTCATTAAGTTAAAAAGTTTTTGCACAAACAAAACCAATGCAGCCAAGATTAGAAGAAAAGCAGGAAATCAGGGGGTAATTTATAGCAAGTTTTTCTGATAAAGTTCTCAGTTCTCAAATATAGAAGATATTGAGCCAAATGTATAAAAATAAGAGCCATTCCCTAAATGATAGTCAAAAGATATGAACAGATAGTTTTTAGAGGAAGAAATCAAAGCTATCAATAGTCACATAAAAATGCTTTAAATAAATAATAATTAGAAAAATGCAAATTAAAACAGTTTTGAGACACCACCTCACATCATTCAGATTGACTGAGATGACAGAAAAGAAAATCACAAATGTGATGGGATGTGGAAAAATAAGTACACTAAAGAACTGTTGGTGGAATTGTGAACTAGTCTAGTCAGGCTGTAAAACAATTTGGAATTGTGCCCAAAGGGCTATAAAACTATATCCCCTTTAACCCAGAAATAACATCATCCTCCAAAGAGATGAAAGAGGAAAAAGACGGATATATAGAAAAGGATTTGTAGCACCTCTTTTTATGATGGCAAAGAAAGGGATGCCCATCAATTAGGGAATGACTGAAAAAAAATATATGAATTTGATGGAATACTATTTTGCTGTAAGAAATGATGAAGGGAATGATTTCAGAAAAAAACTTGGGAAGACTTCTGTGAACTGATGCAGTTAAATGAGCAGAACCAGAACAATGTACATAGTAACCCCAATATTATAGAGATAATTAGCTGTATATGACTTAATAGTAATGATTGATACAACAGTCCACCATAATTTCAAAGGACTTGAGATGAAAAAATGCTCTCTACCTTCCAGATAGAGAGCTGATATACTCCATATACAGATTGAAGCTTACTTTTTGTATTTTTAAATTTTTTCTTCTTTTTTTAGAACATGTCTAATATGAAAATATGCTTTTCATGATTTCCTATGTATGATGGGTATCATTTCTTGCCTTCTCTGTGGGTGGGGGAGGGGTGGAAGGAGAGAAAGAATTTAGAATTAAAAATAAAACTGAAAAAAATTTACATGTTTTTTAATTTGGAATACTTTTGTAGTAATAAATTTCATACACAAACGCCTTAATTTTGGTAAAGAAAAGTCATTTTACTTTTTCTAGAAATTTTTTGGCTGTAAAACTTATGTCCATTTAGCACATAGTATTTCAGTAATTAAATAGTATTATAGTGAGATGAAAAATAATGTAATTAGGTAATACCCTAGCATATACTTATATGTGTGTATGCACACACACATTTGTACACATATGTATTTATATGTAGATATGTGTGTACACATACACATAACAATAGCTAATTTCATGAACCTATAAATTATTTGTGCTTAAAAAAGTTTCCATAAGAACTAAAATTGCCTTTAAAATTTCTAATCCTCATCCTTCATCTCTCTACACTTTACTACTTTCCCAGTGCATTACCCCTGCAGTGTTTACACATTCCTTTTTTCTCAGTTTTTACTCTTAAGTGAACCCATTCAAACTCTATACTATTCTCTTCTGTCAAATCCCCTATTCTCCTGCCTTATAAGTGCTCATTCCTTCCCAATCTCAACCCTGTGTTACCCCCACCATATGCCTCCTTTATTTCTACCTATGTGCCGCTGAACAAAGTTGAAGGAAATCATGCGATCATACTGGCTTATCTGATACAAATTTATGTTATCTAATCTGAATTGAGTCCTCACTAAAGCAAGGGAATCATTTTAGTCTTCTCTAATTTGTTCTTTATCCCAGTGACCACAGCAACTATTCCAAACTTTGATTTTTCTCAAGCTTCCCACTGCAATGCCCTGTCCCCACTTTCCAGATTTAACTCAGTTGAGGACCTAGCTAATATGTTACTGAAAAATCTCAGCCATTAGCCCCATTTTTTCCCCTTTTGAGCTCTCAATCTCTTGATCTCCCAATCTTTTCCTTTACTCCAGTCTCTAACAAAGGGATGACCTTTATCCTCTATAAAATCAAATCCTTTATGAGTAAATGTGATTTTTATCAACCCTCCTATCTTATCTGACAGACTGCATTAATTTTCATCCTTTCTCTCTAAACTTTAATCTCTCTTTATCAACTACAAGCATACCCAGGTCTTCTTTATTCTTAAGAAAAAAAAACCTTCACTAGATCCTATCATCCCAGTTAGCTCCTTTAACTATCATCTTATAGCTCTCCTTTCTCAGCTAAATTTGGGGAGGCCCGGTGCAGGGGTGGGGAGAGGAGGAATGTTGGAAATCTACATTAGTTGCCATTATTTCTCTCCCTCTCTGCAATCTGGCTTTCCAGCTTCATTCTCCAAAGTTATGAATCATCTTTTAATTACTAAATCTAAAGACTCTTTTCTCAATCCTCCTCCTTCTTTAACTTTCTTACCGCACTGCAGCCTTTAACATTGTTTGTGATTCTCTGCTAGAACTTCTTTCCTCTCTGGTTTTACATGTTACTGATTTCTCTTTGTTCTTCTAACTATCTGATCATTTTTCAGTCTCATTTGCAGGATCATCATCCATGCCATGCTTTCTAAATTTCTTTATTTTAAAGCTTTCTTGGGCCCTCTTCTCTCCACTCTATATACCCTCTCACTTGGTAATCTCAACTCTCAGAGTTTCAGTTATCATTTCTGTTCAGATGTCTGCCAGATTTAATATATCCATCCCTAGTCTCTTTTGACTTCCAGTTCTATAAAGCTTAATGGACTCAGGAATATAGCCCATGCTTTCTCCTTAAAATGGAGGTTCTGGGAGGTACTAACCAATCAGAAAGAGAGGTCTCAGGTATAGAAGGTACTTCATTGTGCGAAGTCCAGGAGTGGAATGAGCTTCCAGAATTAAGAGGTTTCTGAGACCTTGTAGAGAGAGACTGAGATAGTCAAGAGTAAAATCTGGAGAGGAGTGAAGACATAGGCATCTGAACCTGAATTTGTAATTCATAATTCTCTCTCACTTGATATATCCAATCATTTGCAAAATCCTGGTCCAGGCCTTGGATTCCCCTGATTCAAATCTCCTCCACCTCTAATCTCTACATAGCCACCAAAATGATTTTCCTAAAGTGCAGGTCTGACCATGTCATACTGCTCCACTCATCCCCCCTCCCCACCCCCGTATAATAAATTTCACTGGCTCCTTACTCCTTCCAGGGCCAAATATAAACTCCTTTGTTTGACATGTAAGTTTTTCATAACTTGACCTCTTCCTTTATAAACTTGTTATATAATTTTTCCCTCCATGCAGTCTATAGCATATTAGTTGCTATTCTTCACCCAGGATATTCCCATCTTTCTTCTGGTGTGATATTACTCCTCAGCTCAAGCATCTCTTTTTACTTGAGACCTTTCCTGGTGCCACTACCTGTTAGTACCTTCTCCTTCAAGGTTACCTTGTATTTGCTTTATATGTATTTGGTATTTGCTATATATTTAAACAGCGTAGTTCCTTTAGACTATAGCAGCATATTTGTTTTTCTTTTGTCTTTATATCTCTAGCCTGTAGCACATAGTAGGTGCCTAATAAATCCATGTTTACTTACTTGATAGATGTTCTAAAGTCTTAACTGGGAAAACAATGTCAAATCCTAAGTACTATAAATTAAAATTATTCCATTAAGTCAGATTTTAATGATTTTTTTTATTCCTTTGTTATAACTGTCCACCTGTGTTGTAATAAATCAGTCAGCTATTTCCTTTATTTCCTTAAGGCAATGGCAGAAATGATGGCTGAAAATTATCATAACATATGGGCAAAGAAAAAGAAATTGGAACTGGAGGCCAAAGGTAATAATTACTTTTGCTAAAAAGTAACCTTTTTTGTAAATCGTTATATCATTAAGGCAGAATTCATGACTTCAAAGATAGCCATGAATATGCCTGAATGGTCTAGAATTGCAGGATATGAGGAATTCTCTAAGTAGAAGGCAGAGGAGTTAAAGCATTTATTGAAACTCAAAAGTCTCAGACCCACGGACCAGTGTCCCCCATCCGACATCCTGGCAGGAACCTTCCAAAACCAGCATGCCTGTCTCACAATAGTGACCAGGAGGCCACAGAAAAATATTATGGCAACAAGCCAAGCCATACGGGTGCTCCCGCCCCCCCCCCCCCGCAATGCCAGGGCCCTCCAGCAAGAAGACCACCCACTGGCCTCAAGCCCCTGCTCAGCACTCTCTGGTCTCCACGAGGGTCAGTCCTGCTTTTTTGTAGCACCTGCTGCCATCTCCAAGCTTCTGCCGCAATCTCCAAGCTGTGTTCCAGCTAGCTGACTGCTTCCTCTCTCCTTCAGCTCTTAACTGCTCTCATCAACTGCCTCTTAGCTCTGCTCCAACCATTCAGCAAGCTCCTCCCACCACAGGCTTCATGTCATCATGTGGACCAGAACTCAGGTGCCTACCATTGGCTCCAGTCCTAGCCACTGCCCCCAGGACCCTGAGAGCCCCACCCCCAAAGCCCACTCAAATGGGCTGGGAAGATCTTCCCATTCACTGATTGCCTTTACAATAGTATTTTAATTTTTTCCAATTACATGTAAAGGTAGTTTTCAACATTCATTTTTATAGATTTTTGAGTTCCAAATTTTTCTTCCTCCTTCCCTTGCCTCCCACCCTTCCTAAGATGTCAAGCAACCTCATACAGGTCATACATGTGTAATCATGGAAACATATTTCCGCATTAGTCATGTTGTGAAAGAAGAAAAAGAACAAAAGGGAGAATCCATAAAAAACAAAAAAAAAGTGAAAAATAATACGCTTCAATCTTCATTCAGACTTCATAGTTCTTTCTCTGCATTTTCCATCATGAGTAAAAGTAATTTTTCCCCCACTAAAGGCCAATAGAAGTCTTGCAGAGTACAAGGAGTCAATAAAGGAACACTCATTGATTGTATGGCTTTTGATAATTACACTTTGAAGTTCATAGTTCAGATATCCTCACCTTATCCTTGAGAGAAATTTTGTAACCAGCTACTTCTAGAAGGAGGCAGCTAGGTGGTTTAGTTAATAGAGCTCTGGGGCTGGAGTCAGGAAGACCTCAGTTCAAATCCGGCCTCAGACACTGGCTATGTGCTCCTAGGCAAGTCACTTAACCTCTGTTTGCCTTAAGCCTTTGGAGAAGAAATGACAAACTACTTCGGTATCCAAGAAATCCTCATGGTAGCATTGTCATGTTATGGTCTACAGAGTCACAAAGAATCAGACACAGCTGAACAACTAAACAACTGCTAGAGAGATGAATGAAAAGGCTGAGAGAGTTTCTGGGTAATTAATAATCAATTTATTAGCAAATAGCAGATAGCAAATAATTTATGGTCAGTGGTTTCTCTCAATAACCAAAGACAAAAACCATGGAGATCACTGAATGCTTAAATACCTTTGGAAATGGAGGTGCCCCTGACAAGTGAAAATCAACCATGATTGATGAACAATTAATGAAAGGGTCAATGTATTAATAAAGAGGTGGGCTAAACGTCTTTAGCTCCTCCTGCTGACCACATGGCTTGATCCTGAAACTCAGCCATCTCCAGCAGTCTGGACAAAGGAATCCATTTGATCCCACACCACTCTGGTTGGTTTTCTCCTTCATGAACTGAGTTACCCTAAACCAGAATTTCTGCAAAGTCATAGGCTTAATGCTTTAAGGTTGGAATTCTACTAGATTAGATTCTATTTACACTCTGAACAAAACTAAGTTCTCCTAGTTGGGTGGGGTCCCACCCAAGATCTCTGAGCAAGTACCCAAGGACTAGACCAATTTCATCTATCAGCCTTGTCCTTCAGAGACTGGGTGAATGACCTACAGGGGCTGGTCCCTGAAGGAGAAAATAGAAAAGAAAAAACTTAATCCTAATTTGATAATTGGTTATTAACATTGTAGAAAATAATCACTTTTCTCACTAGAAAACTTTTTTCTCATCTCAAAGACTTTTATGTGAATGAATTTTTGGAACCATGGCCAATATATCTTGTGCAACTAGAGACTTATTCCTTGGAACTGCTAGGTCTGGAGGGTCACGTGTCTGATATGTCTGTGTATGCTTAAGTACATGTTCCCCAATTTACCTATTCAGCTGGTATCTTCTCACTTCAATTTTTTCCCAAAGACTCCCAGGTCCTTAAGATTGTTATTCCATTTTCACTGCCTTACACCATGACGCTTGGCCAGGGTCCACCTTCCCTTACCCTTTCCTTCCCTCTCCTACCTATTCTATTCTCTACTGTCTCCTACTTTCCCCTTCCCTTGAAATATGTTGATTGACCCAATCTAGGCATCCATTGCCATGTACCAAGAACTTTGGTGATTCAAGCCTTTCAGTGCTTAGATACAGAGGGATCAAATTTATAGATGGATAGGCAAAACTAAATGACCCCTTCAGATGGAAATTTCAGAAGAAATAGCGAAAGATCTGTCAACTTTTTAAAAGGACCATTGGCTTTTAAAGTATGTTAAGTGTTAGTATACATTCGTGTGTATTTGTGGGTATATGTATATGTGTGTGAATAGAATGAAGAATAAATTATATATGGTATCAGGGAAAACTGTCAGCATTGATATTACTTATAAACCCTAGAAAACTAATAAAAAGAGAAGAAAAACTTTAAATTTTAACTTACTATCTAAAGGTGATTCTCAGGGTAGTAATTTTTGAGAAATGTTTATCGTTTTTGCTACCAAACCTACTGTGCGGTTTCATTATGGTACACTGGTGAACCTGGATTCTTGAACTCTATGCCAGTAGAGTGTAAGTTCTGGCAGGTTCTAAGAAGCTGGAAATGCTTTAATATATACCTGATAATGTACTGTATGCTGCTTGTCCTAGAACCAGTTTGACCACAGGATGCACGGCCATGTTTTAGACCATAGCAACTTTCAGAGACCCTTTAATAAATCATAGGCTTTACACTCACTAGAGGAAGGAGTGTTCACACCAACAAAATCACAGAGCCTTCAAGTATTCCTGTTTATTGCATACACAGTAATAATTAAACATGCCATTTGCGTGTCCTCTTAATTACACTAAACTCTTCATGTATGCTCAGCCTTCTATTGCTCATACAACATGGTTGTCTGCTCACAGCTTAATTGAGAGACATTATGTGTGCATCAAATGAAAAGGTAATTAATATTTTTTCACTCAGTTAATAAAAATTTACTGTCACCTACTATATGCCACGATGTAATGTGCTATGGATACAGAAAGAGGCAAAAGACCTCAAGGAGTTAACAATTTAGTGGGGGAGACAATATGCAAACAAATCTATTCAAAGCAAGCTATATATAGGATAAATAATAGAGAATAGGAAAAGTTAACCAAGGGAAGGCACTGGAATTAAGAGGGATTAAAGAAGGCTTTCTGTAGAAAATAGTTGAGACTTAAAAAGTCTAGGAAAGGTCATGACTATACAGTATTACTACAGCAGAACTAAATATAACTTAACAGTGCATTATTGATATTTTTTATTGCTTAAATAGTCTAAGGTATAGCAGAACCCAGATATATCAACCTCACTCTTCATGGATAAATCAGACAACAAATCAAAGACCAAATAAACAAAAGACTGATATTAATACACATATCATAGTGTAGGATCACCAACTTAGAGTTTGAAGGAAGCTATTACATCAATAATAGTGCCTCCTGTCCCTGGGATAAGATTCCAGTGAGACTCCAGTTGTTGACAGGTATCAACTCTATTGATGGAAAAATATTAATAGTAAATAATTGTCATATTTGACCTTTCTATTTGTATCACATTTGAACCGTGCCTAGAGAAAAGACAGTACTTTTCAGTTAAAACAATGGTTATTGTTATGGTTATTCCCTCCTCTTCTGCAAATTCTTTAATAGTGGCCTTTGTTCTGTTCCCTTTATTTTCAGATTTATCTATTAGGATCTGAGTTAACCCTCTTCTGTGTTGTAAATTAAATAGACAAATTAAGATAATTGTGTAGGATGTAAATTTAGTGAATATTTTCTTCTACATCTTCTTAGAAGATAGAGACATCATCATAACTGTTAAATATAATGAATTTTAGATAAGATATTCAGAACTAAAAATATATTTCAATAAGACCCCACAGTAAAGTGCTTTATTCTACTCTGAAATTTGATTTTGCTGCAAGTCAAACCATGTCCACATCATAAAGAGTTATATATAAGGAATCTTTCTCTTTGTAACATGGAAAATTTATTATTCACAGGTGCTAAGACTGAGATGGGATTCTACAGTTTATCCTGTATATCAGTTTATAAAATAGTTGATGGTTCCTTAACATTTTTGATGTTTGGTATATTGCAACACTTTTTTTCCTTCAGTTGTGATATAGTACTGTCACCTAATGGCCAAGCAGATTCATTACAGCAATTCCATTTCCACGGATTTCATTATCTGTAAATCAAATACTATACTCCTTCAGCAGGAAGCATACCATGTTTTTCCTTTTACTATTTTACATTTGAAAAACCAAATTTAAAATCATACTAAGAATTTGTAGTCAAATCAAAGAAAAGACAGTACAGTACTATTTTATAAGTTTAGGTATGTACAAGATTAATCAAGCAAAATGTTGAATTTAATAAAAATTATTTCAGGAATTTTCTTATGTTGTCTATCCTCACAGCTACCAGACTATTTAGACTTCAGCTTCTCTCAAGTATGTTGTCATCTTTTAGAAAAGGTGCAAGGGAATTAAACCTAATGGAAATTCTGAGAGGCCAATTGTGGTGAATACAGATTTTTTTTGTCACTCTTTCCTGTATAAATATGTGCTACAGTGAAAAGAGTATTGAATTTGATGTCAGAGGAACATTTGATTTCAGGCCCTTCTTGAAAATTGGACTAAAAAGGTTAGACTTGATATGATTTTTAAAAAGATATGAGTCCATTGAAGGTTTTTGAGATGCTTTATTAATAAGTGGTATTTAAAAAAGGTTACTCTGTGGTGTAACAAATGAAATGGAAGGAGAATCATATGTTTTCAGTATACAACTAGAAGGCTTCTGGAGCAATCCAGGCATGTGACTAAAAGGGTATGGGTTAAACATTGGTATTATACAACAGTAATAAAAAGGTCAGAACTTTAGTAGACTAGGTGAAGTGTATACTTACTTTTAAAGGCCATGAGGAAGAAGTGGATCCAACTAAGGAGACAGAAGAGTTTAGAGGCAAGAGGCAAAAATCCCTAATGCCTTTACACAAAGCAGTCACCTAATAAATGTGTGAGAACCAGAAAATATACATTGGACTGAATTGAAATTTTATTACTTTATACATCAGTTTGTATTGAGTTTTGTCATCTATTGCTAAATTGCATAAAAACAAAGTCTTAGAAAGATAGCCTAAGTGAAAAGAGGCAAAATTCTACTCCATGGTCACATTACAAATGAAGATATTTTGCATCTCTAAGCATTTTCTGGTTACCAATCAATTAATAAGTATTTACTGAGTGTTTACTTGTGCCTTGAACTCTATCCTGGTTGTAGGGATACAAAGACAAAATAAAATGAAAGAGTCCCTGCCTTCAGGGACCTTACATTCTACCTGGGGAGACAAAAAGGTACAATAAATAAGCGTATGCAAAATAAATACTGTAGGAAGTTAAAAAATTGGAGTAGGAGCTTCTAGTAACTGAGGAAAGAAAAGTTTCATATGTCCTACTATTATTGTTGTGTTTGACCTTCCTTTTCAAGGAGGACCTTGGTGTCAGGGAAATGATGACATGACTTGTAGTTGATTTCGATTTGAGTGAGAGAGGGCTATGCAAGATCACTAGCCTCACTTTCTCCTCCAGAGCCATCTAGATCCAGTGACCAGATATTCATCAGGATGACTGGAGATGACCCAGGATGCAGTGGGAGATCCTGGCCTTTTAGGCTAAGGCCTTTCCTGAGGTAACACCCATTCAGTGAATAGGCCTCTTTAAGAAGTGAATCAAGGGATGGCTCCTTTAATTAGAAAAAAAAAATTAAGCTGGCGGGGGAAGACCCTCAGGGTTGCTGTTCCAAAGAGAAACGGTTATTGACATTCACTCTAAGCCAGGAGGGCTCAAAATACAGCCATTAAGTAGAGCTCGGGCAGGGACCTATTGTGGTCCAATCTATGATCTAGTTGGGTTTAAGGTTTTGGGAAGGAAGGAAGGAAAGAAGGAAAGAAGGAAGGAAGGAAGGAAGGGAGGAAGGGATAGAGGGAGGCAGGAAGGAAGGAAGAAAGGAAGGAAGGAAGGAAGGAAGGAAGGAAGGAAGGAAGGAAGGAAGGAAGGAAGGAAGGGAGGAAAGCGAGAAAGCATAGGATATTCTCAAGTTTTTACAGATAAATGGCTATATAGTATCCAGGTAAAATAATAATTTATCTAGTTGCAGATACCTTTTATAAGAAATATTTAAATATCTATAACAAAAAGTTAAATACTAAGCAAGCTTGATGATTCCCCACTAATTGGCACCTTGGGTATTGGTGTAATATTTGTATATATATTCAAAATAGAACAGCCTAACAAAGTTGTTACAAAGGAAGGAAGGAAGGAAGGAAGGAAGGAAGGAAGGAAGGAAGGAAGGAAGGAAGGAAGGAAGGAAGGAAGGAAGGAAGGAAGGAAAAGAAAGAGAAAGAAAAAAAAAAGAAAAGAAAAAGAGAAGGAAGGAAGGATCTAACTAGTAAACCCCAATTTAAGTGGGCAGCTTCTGACCATCAAAATTTTAACTACCTTTGGAGAGGAAGGGAGAAGGAGAGGACGAACTGAGTTACCCAACTATCTAGGTCCCCTATTCAGGCAGATGGGTCTGCTCACAAGTTGTGTTTGTCCTTTGTTTTCAAAGAGGACCATAGTATCAGGGAAATGATGGCATGACTTGAAGTTGACCTTTCTTTCTTCCTTCCTTTCTTTCTTTCCTTCTTTCTTTCTTTCTTTCTTTCTTTCTTTCTTTCTTTCTTTCTTTCTTTCTTTCTTTCTTTCTTTCTTTCTTTCTTTCTTTCTTTCTTTCTTCCTTTCTTTCTTCCTTCCTTTCTCTCTTTCTCTCCCTTCCTCCCTCTCTCTCTCTCTCTTCACCCCTCCTTCCTCCACCCTCTCTCTCTCTCCCTCCCTCCCTCTCTCTCTCTGTGTCTCTGTCTTTTTCTCTCTTTTACCTTAAACCTAGTTCACTCTGAAGCTCATAGATGAGACCACCATAGGTCCCTGCCCAAACTCCATGTAATTGCTATATTTTGGGCCCACTTGACTTAGAGTGAATGTCTATGGTAACTGTTTCTCTTTCGAAGAGCAACCCTGTAGGTCTTCCTCTCCAAGCTTAATTTTTTTTTCTCTGTTTCTGATTAAAGGGGCCATCCCTTGACTCACTTCTTAAAGAGGCCTATTCACTGAATGGGTGTTACCTCAGGAAAGGCCTTAGCCTAAAAGGGCCAGGGTCTCCTACTGCATCCTGGGTCATCTCCAGTCATCCTGATGAATATCTGGTCACTGGATCTAGATGGCTCTGGAGGAGAAAGTGAGGCCGGTGATCTCGCACAGCCCTCCCTCACTCAAATCAAAATCCTACTATTAAGTAACATTTTGAAGGAAATAATAGAATTAATTATCATTTTGTGTTCTTTGTTTGATATTCTAGTAGGAGGTGGCAACCATCCCCTTCTGGTACCCTATGATACTTTGACAGCCAAAGAAAAAGCCAAGGATAGAGAGAAAGCACAGGATATTCTCAAGTTTTTACAGATAAATGGCTATGCAGTATCCAGGTAAAATAATAATTTATCTAAGAAATATTTGAATATAACAAAAGGTTAAATACTAAGGAAGCTTGATGGTTCCCCACTAATTGTCACCTTGGGTGTTGGTATAGTATTTGTATATTCAAAAAAGAGCAGACTAACAAAGTTGTTTTTTTTTTTAATGAAGAAACCCAAAACACTAGCTTTTCTTTTATAGCCATGTGTTCCACTTGATTCTACAATTCCCATCCAGAATTATTGTCAGATTCACCTGATGTTAATTATATTTTTAAATCATATAGTAATATTACACCAAAGACCCATGGAACTTTTACCACCTCAGAATAAATTATTAATTTGGTTTTAATATTAGATCAGAAGTACAAATTCATCAGAGATTATTTCTAGCTCTTGTTTTCAACTATTTTCATGAGTAATAATATGGGGGCAAAGGTACCCTAAGAAACATTCTTATATTTTGCAAAATTTAATCATGTAGTTAAACTTGTACAACCTTAGTTGTCTTGTATTTTCTTTTTAAGGGGATTCAAGGACTTGGAATTGGACACACCTTCGATTGAGAAACGCTTTGCCTATAGTTTCCTTCAACAGCTTATCAGATATGTGGATGAAGCTCATCAGTATATTTTGGAATTTGGTATGATATCATTGTCCTTTTTGTAACAAATGCATTTTTTCACACTTGAGAATAAGATTGTTAACATCGGGGCACAGAAAAAAAAGATCATGAGACAGTCTGTGATGCTTGCTCTTCCATGAATTAAGGCATTGAATATACCTTCATACTAAGACATTCAAAATTCTGTTGGGCAGTAGTATATTACTAATTTTTGGATGTGGTTAAATTTTGGGTAATGTCATCCCATCTTCTTTGGCCAAAATGTGATTAGTGATTTTGATTAGGAGATGTTAATTATTTGAAAACACATAAAAAGAAAAGACCATTTAAGTAATGTAGTGTAATGGAAAGGAAAAGGAAAATTGGGTAAAGCCCAAATCTATCAGATTCTAATTGTATGGCTATGAACAATGGATATGAACTATGAGTTAGTTTCCCTCAGGGCTAGTTTTTTCATCTTTGAAATGGGAATAATATTATTTGCAATGTTTACTTCTTAGTGTTTTAAGGATCAAATTGGATAATGCACGATACAAAAACTTTGTAAATTGTAAAGCATTGTTATTTTTAAAAATTACTAAAACAAACAAATGGATCTATAATCTCATCAGTTTTAGAGTTCCTGTCAGTGATGCATATCATGACCCATCCTTTCTTTCCTGTCTTGTGCTTCTGTTGTCCCTGTCCTCCTAAAAGTTCAGCACTAGGGGTAAAACCAAAGTGCTGGCGTTTTTATTCTCTTTATCCTGGCTCTCTGCCTAACATCACTTGTTCTTATCACATGACCAACATATCTTCTCTTCATACCGTACAGTTCCTTAATAATTACTTTGACACCTGTTCTGTTTTGGAGTTCTTCATTGTTTGTATGTTGCAACCTGCTCATCCCTACTTGACTCTCTTTATTGCTGTTCATTTGATACTCATTTTTAATTCTTCAAAGGCAGTTGTTTTTGTTTCTCTCAGCCATGTTTTCTATACTGGTAGAATGTTATTATAAAAGAAGATGAACCATTAGATGTGTATTGACTAAGGCACTTTCCAGACTCTTGATCTCCTTAATATGACTATTAATTTACATTGCATAAACTTCTGGATAAAGTCATTGTAGTCAGTGTTGATGTCACTTATTCTGTCCATTTACATTTTTTTTTAAATTTTCAATTATGTTTTAAAATCATTCAGGGTGAAGTTGTTTGAATTATATTCAATATCTCCTCTCATTTTTCTTGGCTTTTTTTTTGTTTGTTTTTTTTTTTTCACTAACAATTATCTTAAATCTCATGAATCGATGGTTTGACTGTATAGATTCAGAGTTACTACCTCATCAACAAAAATATCTTCCTGACTGTTAAAATATAATCTGCTTTTAAGTTACTTTCTTTACCAAAAAGCATAGCCATTGGACATGGCAAATACCAAATAACACCATAAAGAACGTTTTTATAATTAATATAGTAAAACATAAATTAGATTTCATCACTGCAGAACACACAGTAATTTGAGATATCCATCACTCATCTTCATTCCACTATGATTAATTATACATATAGTACATATATAATTATTATATTATATGTATTGTATTGTGTTATTATTATATTTATGCTGTTTAGTTGTTTCAGTCATGTCTGACTCTTAATGACCCCTTTTGGGGTTTTATTGGCAAAGATACTGGAGTGGGTTTGCCATTTCCTTCTCCAGCTCATTTTACAGATGAGGAAACTGGGGCAAACAGAGTTAGGGACTTGCCCAGGGACAAACGACTAGTAAGTTTCTGAGGCCAAACTTGAACTCTGGTGTTTCTGATTCCAGGCCTGGTGTTCTATCTGCTTAACCACTTAGCTGCTCTTATATTCCACCACAAAATTTCAGTTCATTCACAAACTATTTACCTCAGACTTCACTCCCCTCACCCTATTACACGTCCTTCTCTAATATATATGAATAGCCATCTTATGAAAGGAATATTTTAGAGGAAAAAGGTGTTTTGCTTTTCCTCCTCTATATCTCTCTTATTTTGATTTTATGTATTATCTCTATACTTTCAACAGCCTTGTTACTGCTTCTGTCATGGCCCTGTAAAACTGGAAATATATAGCATTTCCCTCTTTCTCCATTAGACTCCTGCCCTATCTATCACTCTTCCTGTTTTTTCTTTGCTCAGATTATAGGCATGTATGCCAGATGTGCCAGGTATATCCAGACATAACCTTATGGCTCAAAATGAATTTGATGTTTTGTGTCTCATTTTTAATTTTTGTAGTTTGTTAGAAAAGTTTTTTTGCTTAATTAAGTTGAAAAATAAAAATAATGGCATTTCTGATTGAACATTCAGTAAATATTTGCCTTAAAAAATATTCCCTAATGAAATAAGCTTCATATGCTTATGGCTCTAAAGAATTATAAACTCACATACTAGAATTTTCTGGTTCCTGACATTTCTCCTAGTCTTAAATATGGCTATCGCTTTTCCAGTGGAATCTTGAGAAGCTCTCTTACCCTTACTCCTGCTTTCCTAATCCAGTTTCTCACTCATAATAGGAGACCCTTTTCCCAACTTTTTAACTCTCTTCCTAAGCTTCTTGGCTTTAAGGTACATGCTCTATAGCTTACTTTATAATGTATACTCTAGTTGAAACTGTGTCTGCAATTCTGAAAAAAAAAAGCTATTTTGATTCAGATATTCCTCTCAATTAGTGATATTTAATTGGAGAACTAAATTAGAATAATAGTGGGTTTTTGATCTTCATGTTCAAAAGAACTTGATATAAATATATATTTTATGTGTTAGAAGTTACATCTTCTCATATTTTAAAGTTTCTGATTCATTTAAGGAAATAAGATATGAATTGGGAATGTCTTCCAAGAATCTCAGAATATGATGTAGTCTCCTCTAATCTCTTGTCTTCATTTTTTTTCCAGGAGTTATGGGTGGAAGGAGGGAAACATTAGGTAAAAGGCAAGGAAATGTGTACTATAGTTTTAGCACTTAGTTTTACCATAAAATTCCTTGTTTATACATATGACTTAACCAGGCAATAATATTATATATCATGGGACATCCCACATGGGTTGAAAAAACAGAGGAAAAATAATTTTTTCTTTGAATTATTAGTGTCTAATTAATACCTCTGGGGCAGTGAGGTAGTGTAATGGATAGAGTGCTGGGCCTGTAGTTAGGAAGACTTATCTTCGTTAGTTCAGATATGGCCTCAGACACTGTGTGACCCTGGGCAAATCACTTAACCCTGTTTGCCTCATTTTCCTCATCTGTAAATGAGCTAGAGGAAGAAATGGCAAAACGACTCCAGTATCTTTGCCAAGAAACCCCCAAAGGGGAAAACAAAGAGTTGGACACGACTGAAACAATTAAACAATAACACAGAAGAACAACAACAAATTAGCACTTCCAAATATATTCTGCAAGTCATGACTGATGTGTAGATAAGAGGGGAATATATAGTTCTTTTTGCAAACTCTGTATCTGGCCACAAGTCTATGGAGGGGGGTGGAACTAGGCTGATGAAGTTTTAATGATCCAAAATTATCCTTCCTGATTGTTATTGAGAGTGTGCACATCTTTCCTAGAATGGCTGATATAGGAAAAACTAAGAAGCAGATTGAATGGAAAGTATAGCAGGCACATCTCTGTTTATTACAACCACATGTTGCCATGATTCCATATTATAAAACTTTGTTGAGACCAGACATTGAGGGAGTTGTCAGAGGCATGGACCTTGGGGATCTGGTGGGAGGGAGAGTCCTTGGGCCAGCCAGGGACAAAAATCCTTGGACCTCTGTCTGTTCTGATAACAATGTATTCTGCAACAAGAGAAATTTTCCTCACAGGACAGGATGCTACTGAGAAATTGGGAGGCTTCCAGAAACATGATCTTCGGGCTGGAGCCCGATCACCCCACCAATTCTGTTAAGTCCAAGAAGAGAAAAACCACAATTTGTGAATAGAGTTTCTAGATGAGACAATTTATAGACTTGATTCAGTGTTAAGGAAAACTTGCTAAAAGTTATATCCAAATAATTAAATATCATAAAAATAGTATAGTCCCAATTTATCGAATTTTCTATTGGTGGAGCAGTTAAATAATTTTTCATTTAGAAAATGGATGACCACTTGTCAGGCATATATCAAAGAGGCTTCGTGCTCTTAGGTGACTTTTGAAATCCTCTCTAACTCTAGAGATTTTTTGTCATGTCACATGATGGCAATCCTTTCTAAGCAATGCAGAAAATCTAAGATTTTTAGGCTTTTATTTAAATTATCTTTTGTAATGCATTGCATGTCATCTAACCTGATTCTTGAGTTTTCCGGCAAGGTGTTTCGATTGGGGACTCAGAACCTGAAAAGCAGCACAGCATATTGAATAGCTGTATGACACTGGTGCCGGGAAAACACAGCTTAAGCTCTGCCTCTGCACTCATTAACTGGGTGACCACAGACAAGGCACTTTGCCTCTCTACCTTCCACTCCAACATCCCCATCAAAAATAAAAGAAATTTTGAAGACCAAGTTCAGTGACTGAAGTCTAATCAACAGTTTTGTCATTACATTTTTCCATTCCCCTTTTTCAGTGACATTTTCTTCTCTTTGATAGCAGGCAGACTTTTACTTTATTCTGAAAAAAGTTTGTCTGCCACATATCAGAGATATTCTAATTCTATCCAAGTATGTATAGAAATAGAAATTGTATATATACATTGATTTGTTCCTCTGGTTTTTTTTTTAATTTCTTTACAATACAATAGCCTTTACTTAATCACAATCTCAAACCCCAACATTATTATATTATTTTGTTTTGTTTCTCATTAAACTTCACAGGGTAATATATTGAGTGAGGTTCCATTATTCTAAATTATTCACTCTGTATGCTGAAAAAGTAGAATGGTGGTCAGTTTTTGAAGTACAGTATCCATTTAAAAACTTTTTATTTTTACAGATGGTGGCAGCAGAAGCAAAGGAGAGCATTTTCCTTATGAACAGGAAATCAAATTCTTCGCTAAAGTACAGTATACTCTTGTTGCTACAGTGTTTGTCTAAAAACTATGGTATTTAATTATTTGCCTGTGTTTAAGATGCATTTGTATGAAAGTGTGAATTTTACTTGATGATATAGAAATGTAAATATTCCATGGCATGAAAATGCATGAATCCATGAAATAAATGTCCTCCCTTTCTCACAGCACTTTGTCTCATGCTTCCACTTCTCTCTCTATTTGATATCCTAGATAACATTTAATTGTAAGGAAAAGAGAAGGTTGTCTGATCTAAAAGTCCTCACATTAGTGTGAGTTATTTTGATTAGAATGGGAAATATCTTTCTCTATTTCTTAATGAGAACATTTTAGCAATATTGTGGTTTTAAGAACTGGCTCAGTATCTCTTGTGTAAGGAGAAGTTAAACTTCATAAAAATACTTGTTTGCAAATAAAAAATTCAAAACCATGCTTACATGTCATGTATTTATTTGAAGCTTTCCTTAATTCAGTAGTTGGTAGGTAGTGACAAGGAATAATACATTCTGTGATCTCCAATGTTTACCTATAAATTATTTGCTGTTACTTATTTGTCTGTTAAAGGGAACTATAACGGTCATTCCCTCTACCACCCCATTAAACCTGTGGTAAAATGAACCTAAGAAATTTCTTCTAAGTAATTTAAATTTTATCTACTTCTTTATTGAAGCCTAATACAGCCTGTTAGGTACTGATATATTTTGTGGAGGGAACTAGGAATTCTAAAATCTAACAATTTACTACTTTCTGTATTCACCTTCCCAGTTCTAGGTTGTCAGTTGAGCTAAAGAAGCAAAATTTAGAATCTTGCTGCTGCATGACATAGCTATGAATATGGGAGGACTTTTTTGCATGTAATTCTATCTTATATCACACTCTCAAAACATACACTAGCCGTATCCAAAACATTGAGTACACTTGAGATGATGGTATCTATTTTTCTCTGCTTTCATTCAGGTTGTACTTCCTTTAATCGATCAATATTTCAAAAACCATCGCTTATACTTCTTATCTGCAGCAAGCAGGCCTCTCAGCACTGGAGGACATGCTTCCAACAAGGAAAAAGAAATGGTGACTAGGTAAACCTAAATAAATATTTTGGATTAGTTAAGACTAAATTATGTCTGTGTGTTGAGGCTTGAGGAGGGTGGAATGGAGTAGAGGCAAGAGAAATTTTATACTACTTCTACTCTGGTTTCTGCTTATATTAAGATGATATAAGAAGAGAAGTAAAAACAAGGCCTTGGGTATATGTTCTAGCTTCTGAGTTCTATTATAGGGTGATACTAAAATTGGTGCTGAAGAGCTGGGATTTAAAATAATTCTCATTATGAAATAAGCATATGGAACAAGCAAAGTGGGAGATATGTTGATATAATCTGTATTATAGTAAGAATTGGTGTGTAAACAATTTTTTTCCACTTAATAGTATTTTATTTTTAAAAATTACATGTAAAGATAGTTTTCAACATTCACTTTTATAAGATTTTAAGTTCCAAATGTTTTTTCTCCCTCCCTGTCTCCCCTCCCCACTCCCCAAGACAATGAGCAGTCTGATATAGGCTATACAAGTACAATCATATTAAATATATTTCCATATTAGTCGTGTTGTGAAAGAAGAATCAGAACAAAAAGGAAAAACCATAAGAAAGAAGGAGAAAAAGAGAGAAAATAGTATGCTTTGATCTGCATTCAGACTACATAGTTCTTTCTCTGGATGTGGATAGCATTTTCCATAGTGAGTCTTTCAGAATTCTTAGATCATTGTATTGCTGAAAAGAGTTAAGACTGTCAAAGTTGGTCATCACACAATGTTGCTGTTACTGTGTACAGTGTTCTGTTTCTTCTCGTTGCACTCAGTATCAGTTCATATAAGTCTTTCTTTAATCTACCTGCTCATCATTTCTTATAGCACAATAATATTCAATTACATTTATATACCACAACTTGTTTAACCATTCCCCAATTCATGGGCATCCCCTATATTTACAATTCTCTGCCACCACAAAAAGAGCTGCTATGAATATTTTTGCACATATGGGTCCTTTCCCTCTTTTTATGATCTCTTTGGGATAGAGACCTAGAAAGGTATTGCTTAATCAAAGGGTATGCACAGGTAAACAATTATTTTTACAGCATTTATTTAAATCTGCTAATTTTGAAAACATTAGATTGTAAGAAGACAGAATTTAATTTGTATGCCTTTGAATATGAAGTTTATAAAGACCAAAGTCAGAAGAATATAAATGAAAATTACAATTATACCACTCAATCCAACTTCCCACCACATCTTCTCAGTTCTGCCTTAAAGAGAGCAGAGCATATTTACAGACTTGCTATAGATTCCTCTTTGACCTTTGGAGTAGTTTCTCTAGAATGTCTATCTACCTCTCTATGTATCTATGTATCTACGTATCTATCTATAGTTAGAGTTATAATAAAATGACTTTATTTATTTCTCATTTTTTTAGCCCTTAGCAGGTATGTCCATAAATGTTTGAATGAAAATTAAAAAACCTCAGTACATTGCTTAAAACACAGTATGAAATGGCGGTACAATTATTTTTTAGTCTTCAGTTGAAGGATTTGATGCCAACAGGGAATGGTAGAGCAATTAAATTCTTGGTGGATATATGACAAGGTAAAATGAAACTTAGGGAAGTGTGTCACTAATGAAGAGAAAAAAAAAATTAACTTTTGTGATTATGTTGTAGACTTAGGAAAGTAGAGTCATATTTTAAAGTTTTGGTCTTTTTAACTCTTAACATCATGGCTGATTAGCCTCAATCTTAGGTTGGGTTCTCAGTGAATTGGCAATAGTTAATTTTTTCTTTTCCGTTTTTACTCCCCCCTTGTTTTTTGCTGCCAAGCCTATCTCTCCACATGAGTTAGAGATTCAAAATAAGCAGAACCAATATCCCCCAAGATGCTAAAACAACGCGCAATTTGTTTAAATGTTTGAAAAAAACAGTGTAACCTATATTAATCAAGAGCAAATTCTCTAATAATACATGTTGTTAGAATCTTCACTACTAGCAGTAGAAATAATAAATACTAGACAGAGATATATTTGAAGATGTGGATTCCTTGCCTGTCAATACATCATTGTTCTTTCCCTCACCTTTCAGTGAGATAGACTTCATCTTTCCAGACCACTCAGACTTTATAGAGGGCACTTCTGCTTCTTTTGTGGTTTTCTTCTACCCAATGAAGTCATATCCCATGGGAGACTGGACTTTCTGTCGTCAAAAACTCAGCTTTTCCTTGCTAGTCTAGAACAACTGCCTTCTACTCCTCCAACCCTGCTATCTATAACCCATTCCTGTGGAGAATAAAATTTGTTTCATCTAAGAGTGCTGCACATAAGTCCAGTTTGTTAAAAAGATCGTTGTTTTCAGAGGGGAAATACACACACACACACATACACACAGCTATATATACACACACAGATTTATACCCACACATATATGTACATACACACATATACATATATATTATATAAAGTAAAACAAATCAGATGTATTGTAAAAACAACCCCATTAAACAGAAAAAAGTAAATGTAAAAGCAGTCAGCTTCAAAGTTTTGAATTCCCTGACTTGTATTCCATAATCCTTGATCCTTGATTAATTAATGTTCACTACTCCCTTTTAGTTAGCTCCATCTCAATTCTGTTACAGTCAGAGCCACCCCTAAGTGATCTAGCTTTGTGTCTTTGGGCTGTCCTACCCCACTATTTAAAGTTATGTTAATTTGTATTTCCTTTCATTTCTTTCTCATTTAAGATCATTCATTAATTTCTTCCCCCTGGATAAATTCATAAATTGTTAGGCTTCGAGTCTTCCTATCTACCTTATAATTTTACAGATAAGGAAACTAAGCCCAGAGAGTAGGAGAAATTTGTTCATGGCATTTATCTATAGTCAGTTGTAGAACTGTAGGTCTTCTTGCTCCTATTCTGGACTCTGTCCACTACACCATGCTATTCTGATGCTAGCTAACCAGACAATCACCCAAGTACTTCAGCCCCTCAGCAAGCCCTATGGATTTGAAAACTTGACGTGATGCTGTGGCCCTATCACTACTGACTCTCCTCTTTTATCACTTTTCCTGTTCAGATCCAGGAAACTGCCAGACTAGAGCTGGGAGAAATTAGAGGCATTCCATAGAATGACTGAATGCCAAATCCTAGAAGAGATCTTAGATACCACCAAGTCCAACCCCTTCATTTTACAGATGAGGAAACTGAGGCTTAGAGAAATTAAGTGGCTTGCCCAAGGTTATATATCTGGTAACTGGTAGAGCTGATATTCAGACCTCTGTTTTTTGACTATAACTTTAGTGCTCCTTGTCTCCCCTTTTGGCACCTTGGGAACAAATTTTCATCTGCTATAATCTAGACCCAATTTTCCTGGCTGATATTTAGTTTTTAGCAAATAAAAGCAAATTTTTACAATTTCAATGCATTTGAATGAGATGTAGCAATATTTTGTTACAATCCTTTAAAACAAAACTTACCTTTATAAATGATTTCAGTTTAACAAAGTAACTAGCAAGGCAATTCTTTTTCACCAAGAGTTCTTACTTTTATGATATCATTGAAGTCCACTGGTAAACATTTTTAATATAATATTTCAACAAATGCAACTTTTTTGTTGACTTGTGAAATCTTAGTCTTTGTTTTATCCAGATAATGTCTGTAAGTCTACAAACAAAATTAACAGATATACAAACAATTCTAGATACATTTGAAGTAGAAGTTGGAAAGACTCAACTATAAAATATTTTTTAAAATCCTAATTTCTTTTTGAAACATTTACCCACTAAGCAGAAAAATATTATTGTTTCATTACATATCTATATCTATCTATCTACCTATCTACCTATCTGTACTTTTGGACTTCAATGGATATATGATTTCATCAGTATGGGTCCTCTTCCCTACTGATTGAAACTCCAACATACTTTCTTATCCTGTGTTGATTCCTATGTTTTCTCCTAAGTCCTTCAAATATGATTTATTCAATAGACTAGAGGTCTTTCTCTTAGTCTTTTGGTATCTTAGTGGTATCAATTATTACCGCTTATCAATTAGTACCCTTTATTAAATTTATGTTCAATAAAGCCTTAATCCACTGGAATGGCAGTGCCAATGAGTTTTTGAAAGGCAATGCAAACAGAAGCATAAGTTCTTCCAGGTCCTAGCAATCTGGAAAGATACACATAAAGGCTTAGAATTATGTCTCTTGTTTGAGAACCAACCTAGCTAGGTAAAGAAAGTCATTACTAAAAGTGAATCCCCAAGCAGTGATATTTTTTTTCATTTGGCTACAGAAAACTCAAAATGTATATACACTTATGATGGTGTTGGATTTATCTTACATTTAATCCTTGAAAAATATCTCACACTTTGTAACTGAACTTATTAACACATGTAAGTGGTAGGGTATTTATAGTTGTGAGGATATGAATATTTTCTCTATAGCTCTTCCATTTCTGTGGTTCTATAACTATAACTATCCGACTAGACACTGTACTCAGGGAGTTGAGTTTAGGAACCTGTTTCCTCCTTTTAGAAGCTAAGTTGCATAGCAGGGGGTATCTGGGTATGCTTTAGCATACCCATGCTTTTTCCTATAACAATAGTTCACTAAAGGAAGCTTTAATTAAGAGCATATGCTCTAATGACATATATTGTTGTTAGAATCTTCATTGCCAGAGATAGTATTAGCAGGCAATATGAAGTGTCAACTAAAAAAGCCAGTAAAGCCGCAAGAAACATTGATAGATAGAAAAATATCTGTCCAAAAAAAAAAAAAAGGGAGATTATGGTCCAACTGTCCTAGTCAGAACACACCTGGAGAATTGTGTTTAGTTCTGGCTGCCATGTGTTTTTAAGGAGATTCAAGCTGTAGTGTATCTGAAAGAAGATGAGGAAGGTGAGGGAACAAGCCACCATACCAAGTGAGAATTTTGGATGATTAATTCAGAGAAGAGATGATATGGGCCAGAGGTGAAGTGTACCAGAGGGAACATATTAACTCTAAATATCTGAATGGCTGTCATGAGGAAGATGGATTCGTTTTGTTTACTTGTTAGCTCCATAAACAGAATTAGTATTCCTTAAGTTGCAGAGAAGCCAATTTTGGCTAGCTCCTAGGAAAAACATTTCATAATAAGAGTTGTCCAAATGTGAGTTTCCCTTCACTAATGATATTCAAGTGAAGAGGTGGGATGACCATTTGTGTGTGATATTGTAGATAAGGTTGCAAATCAGACATGGGTTGAATTAGGTGACTTCTGAGGTCCCTTCCAGTTCTGACATCCTAATTTTTTTTCTGTGGCACAGTCACTTATTAACTGCATAGGTTAAGATGGTGTTAAGCCTGCAAAAACACACACCATCTAATGAGATAAGTACACACAACTCTTTGCAGCTATAAGGTGTTAAATAAATGCCTTGCTCTTGTTTAAGATCAGGTATAAAATGGAAAGAGCTTGATCTGGCAGTCAGAGGACTTGAGTCTGAATCCCTATTCTGCTCTTTTTGTGACCATCGACAATTCACTTCCATTGTCTAGCCTTCCGTTTTCTCATCTGTAAAATGAAATGATCCTCATTATCCCTTTCAATTCTGCATCTTTGATCTTTTGGCTACAACTCTTAAGTCAGTTTTTTCCACATATAATTCAGCATAACATATCTGAATTGATTGGGATCATGTATAATCCTGGTGTGAAGGGGAAAATGGAGAGAGCCTTGAGAGTCACAGTATAGAGGAGATTATATCATGTGATATTAAGTGATATACTGAAACCTCTTGAGTGTTTGCGTAATTCCAAGGCCTAATATTCTACCTTGCTTAAGAGCATAGAAGGATCCCTTTTGCAGCTAATTTGTTTAATAAGTGGCTTAGATAAGCTATTCTTATGAATAGGTGGGGCACATAAAAACAAAGTCCTACTCTGTGATGTAGTCTCAGTTATCTACTTGAGAAGAAACATCTGTCACAGATTAAGTATCTTCTAATAGAAAAACTACCTGAGAAGAATGTGATTTTTTATTTTTAAAAACTTTCAGTTACGGTAAAGGACTGAATACGTGGACATTACCTTTAAGCTATTCATGAAATTTTCAATATAAACCCTTTTGATTGGAAGGATGATATAAGTATATCTGTTAATTTTTTTTAGTGAAGTCTTTCTTGAATTACTTTTTGTTGGTTGTACTAACACATAGAAGGGATACATAATTTTAGTTCATATGGTTAGAGTATCAAAGCAATGCTGCAGTGAATCAAATCCCTCTTTCTATGACCAAAGGTTGAACCTCAAATCGCAGCCAGCTGTTTTGCAGGTGAAGCTGTTGATCATAAGGGGAAATGAATAAGATACTGGCTGTGTTTCAATCCATGTGAATCCATTGCAATTGCAACAACAATCACAAAACAGCACTATGACACGTGTCACTGCTGCCACTTTCATTAGGGAGCATGTTTATTTTCTAAAATTAGATGAATATGGATTTTAATCTGGTAGGTTTCTGTGTCAAATAATATTTGGTCTCACTTTGGTTCTTAGGATGTACATGTTCATTTACATAACAAAACTCTCCTCTAAAATGCCTGTCCTTATTGGCATTCAGAGCCCAGAGGATTTGGATGAATTTACATCTTTCCAGGATAGGGCTTAGGCACAAATAGTGATAAGAGACAACAAGTACCACCAGATTTTATAGTATCTATCAGACATCAGGATCATTATAAAACTTTAAATACTTATGATGGCATTCATTTAATTTGCCCATTCATTCAAAAATAATTCTGGGGCACCTACCATATGCAGGATACAGTTCTACATGATATGAGTTTGAAAAATACAACTTTGACCTCAAGAAACTTGCAGTCTAGTAGGTCAAAGTTGTAACTAAAATTCACTTGAGTACCATCCATTTATTATTTTTCCCATGGAGTAGTTGATTAATAGTGCTTCAGGTGTGTGTGTGTGTGTGTGTGTGTGTGTGTGTGTAAATAAAATGGGTGCATTCAGGAATGGGACAAGGTTGGTTAGTTCAGACTATATGCCAGAATTCAAAGTAGATTTCAGAAACGTTGATCCAATAAGCACCAAACATATATTGATATATATTTTCATTAATGCAAATATTTCCAAATATTCAGTGACATAATGGAACAGGCAAAAATGCACTTTTAGCTTGATTTCCTTCAGTGGTTATATACTTATGGATTTCATGTAGATTGCTTCTATATTAATTAGCTTTGCTTCCAATTTTTTTTTGTTTCTTTACTTATAATATGTGCTTATTTAACCATGTTTGTTAAGGTATGCACTTAAAGATTCTTTCTTTAGTACCTTTTACTCCCATATTCTGCTCAGATAATTGATTCTTTCTGCGTGACATCATGTTGCTTTTTTCTTGCTCATATATCAGCTGTTTTTTTCTTTTTCTCTCCCTTTTCTTCTTTCTCCCCATCTTTTCTCCCTTCTGCCCCCTTCCCCTTTTCTCTCTCTCTCTCTCTCTCTCTCTTTTTTTTTTCTTTTGTCTTCAGCCTATTCTGCAAACTTGGAGTTCTTGTCAGGCATAGGATTTCACTGTTTGGTAAGGAGACCCTTGACAAATACCAGCATGGCCATCACTTGGTTTTCTTTGCCATTTTGCATTGTGTTATGTCTTGCTTTGTTGCATGAATGCATGGTCGCATGGCTGCATGCATGGTCATCATTGGCCA